>NC_051161.1:100421614-100718419 GCF_013339745.2 Dermacentor silvarum | reverse complement strand
AACTTACCATGCTGCTGTCAAGGCGCGGAAGCTGAGCCCACCCTATGCCGACAAAAGCATTCTTACTAATTAAGTATGTCTTTTACATGTACACAAATATTTATCTGTATATGAGCACTCTATTCGTAAACTGCACGTTGTAGAGAAAAACGTCGTTAATCATTCTTACCAAGGTGCCTCGGCTGCTGTCCAATACCTCATTTTTGAAAACTCCATTGGTAAAATTGTCGTGATGGGGGCAATGCGAAAAGTTAATTCAAGCGGCGCGGGTCGTGCTTCTAACGAGTATGCTAGGGAGGGGGGGAAATGGACCTAGCACGAATCCGCGCGGCCATTGCCCGAGTTTTCGGCATCTCGGCGCCTGGATCTACGCTGCATCCTCATGCCCTCGATTCAAAAATATTTCTAATCCAACATCCCTACAAATATCTACTGTAAGCCCGTAACCAGTATAGATCACAATTAAAGGAAGCGCGCAAAAGAGCGACGACGCGTCGAGGCACCGCAGCGCGCACCGCATACTGTTGCGAAGACACTGCCTAAGAAGACCGTCCTTGCATGTAGGGTTGCTGTAGCTGCACATCGTTAGAGTTCATTGATAATTCATAATAAACATCTATTTCTGTCTACCAGGTGCCAGGTTCATCTGCTGGCAAAGCCCGCATGTGCACCATGCGTACAAGTCGATAGCACTGTGCAGTTTACTCTGCCCAACCGCTTCGCGAACTGGTTCAGTGTTGTGAAGAATTTGTGTTCCGGAGCTTCGAACAACCAGAAATGAACCAGAACGAAACCGGAGTGCACTGAACCTGAACCGAACCGGTATTTTTCTTCGGTTCGACATTCTGCTTATAGGCAGAGTATAAGATTATCCTCCAAAAAAATCGCGAAGGGTACTCAAAGCACGGCTCTGCTTATGAGAGCATGACTACGGTCCCAGCATTTTGCTTACTGTGTGAGGGCGCCTGTCGAGGATATTCAAACGGTGACGCAGGCGAAACCACTGGAGTCATATTGACGACATTCAATGATAATACGATCCACTGAAGCGTTCGAGTTATCACACTAGCTACAACCTGGGAGCTCATTGAAAACTGAGCTACACAAAAACAGGTATAGGTACCTAAAGCAGACCTCATTACCAGCAATTAAAGCGATGGCCAACGGTTTCTAATTTTATAAAGCACGGAATCACCTGCATGAAAATAAAATTTCTTTATTACTTCTGGGACTCTTTAGAGTTGGAATATGCCATCCAGTGCCGGACCTGCGATCACCTTCGACAATAAATCTCGCAGCTTGTACCGCGGTT
This sequence comes from Dermacentor silvarum, assembly GCF_013339745.2. Lineage (NCBI taxonomy): Eukaryota > Metazoa > Arthropoda > Arachnida > Ixodida > Ixodidae > Dermacentor > Dermacentor silvarum. The sequence continues at coordinate 100,717,107 of NC_051161.1, read as the reverse complement.
GTTGTTGTTGTTGTTGTTGTTGTTGTTGTTGTTGTTGTTGTTGTTGTTGTTCTTGTTGTTGTTGTTGTTGTTGTTGTTGTTGTTGTTGTTGTTGTTGTTGTTGTTGTTGTTGTTGTTGTTGTTGTTGTTGCTACCTAATGCATGCAATAGTCTTATAAGAGTAAATGTTTGGGCTAGATTGTTAGCCATCATGAATATACTTACAGCTCAAGGCGAAACTGCGACAGAGACAAGAACGAGGACGGAAATAAATCCCTTCGAAGCCAGCGCTGTCCTCCTGTGTCGCGTCTCTGCACATGTTAAGTCTTGCGCTGAAGCATATTCAGGAGTGTGTTAAACATTCGGAAGTGAGAACCCACCCTCTTACATTGCAGTGCCACGACCAAAATGGCGCATGTATTTGAGTGCGCATTCTTTGGCACGCTCGTCGCGGCCAACCTGGCACTCGGCTTGTACTTCTCCTTGCGGAGTGCTCCTTCTCGAGCCAACACCGGTGTTACAAAGGTGGAAGTGTTCCTCGGAAGCCGGACACTACGGTACCTACCACTCGCTGCTTCGTCGGTAGCCTCTCTCTTCTCATCGACGGGACTCATCGGCTTTCCGGCCCACTTTTACGCATACGGCTGGCACGTGCTGTGGCTGAGCTTGACGCCTCTGCTGCTGTTTCTGTTGGCTACGCGCCTTTTCGTGCCCCTGCTGTACAAGCTTGGTGTCACGTCCATATTTGAGGTGAGTGGGCTCAGTAATTATAAGTCGCCTCGTATAAAAAGCACAATAGTCACAAACGCTTCTAGAGTCGTTCATCTGATAAACATTGGGTCCAGTCTAATTGGGATATATTTGTAGTTCAGATACGCGTAGTAACAGAAATGTACACTCCTAACCACGTCATCACTTCTAATGTGCAAACACCTTGATACAACTCTTACATCAAGCACCTATCTAACTAACAGAAACACCTTTTTCTCTTAGCATTTTGTGAATAGAACAATTTTCAAAGGCGGCTATTCAAGTCTACCTAACTAGACTAAAAAAAACAGCCAAAAAGATCCCTCATTGTATACCTTACTTCAATGCCTATGTACATGTCCGAAAATTTTGCCCTTTCATTAACCCACCTTGTGCCAGCTTCAGTACCTTAAAAAACATGTGAGGTGACGTCACTGCATTTGACGCTTGCACTATCGCTCTTCATGAAACATTTGTAAAGACATTTTTCTGCTGAAAGACACAGATCTACTATATGCAAATTACTACACCTATGTTATTCATTCCTCTGGGGCTGGCAAGCTCTTTATTCATTTATATTTCCACTCAAATCAAAGAAAAGGCGTTGTATAATAGGGAATTATTATTATATTAGACTGTTTATTTTCTTTCTCGTATTTCATTGCTATACTTCCGTTTCACCAATTCCCTTTGTAATGTCATTGGGAGCTTAGTTTAACATAAATAGCGACTGTTTTGGAGTGTAGACGCCTTTTGTGTTCTTAGCAGGGAGTTGTGCCGTCTTTTCTAGCCGTTTTCAACTGGCAGCCAAGCGACACGAAGTCCTCAAAACTGTTCACCGGGTTCGCAGTGTCGACTTCTCTACAATTATTTTCTCTATATCTGGAAAAACTTTTGTAACCAGAATTGCCAGTCCCAATATAACCCGTATTTTTCTCCAAATAAAGAAGAACATTCATAATTCACAATAGTTGTTCTCACTTATTTTCACTGTTATCTGCACTATATGCGAGTACCCTAATCGGAGTTTCTATTGTGTTCCACTCGGTTAGTTAGTAACAGCGCCTATTCTGTGTAGTTTTTATTATCAACTCTCTATAATATCTGCGATCATCGCATAACTGTGTGCGGATGATTCTGAATATTCAAAAAAGGAAGGAAAACAAAAGTAACACAAAGAATATAGAGAAGAATCATCCAATCTCTCGAAATTCCTAAGAAACGCAGGCTTTTTTTGTGTAATTATTTTCTTGAATTTTTGACATGATTGAACCTCTCGGGTACAGTTCGCGTTAAATATACAAAAAGTGCTCAAATTGCAGCAAAATTTTCGAATGTAATGGAATAAAATACTTACGAAAAACTATCTTCGAGTATCGCATCTTTTACAGCATATTTGGTCATTTCTAGGGCGCCAGAACTTCACGTCCAGTCGCTTGAACAGCTTCTAAATGAGAAAGCACTGAAATGTGATCGTATCCCGTGCACCATGAGAAAGACCGCAATAAAACACAGGAACAGCACTCACCATATGTATTTTACAGTCATTTAGGTGTCCCTTTAAGGAGCAGAGTGTAATACCACAGCACCGCACATCGGTTTAAATGCATGGAAACGTGAGACCGACTAAATAAATTGCTTTGCCGCAGCCACGGATACCCTCATCATTCGGAATATTCGCTACTTGCATAAGTATTGCTCCCTGTATACTGCAATTATTGATTTGATCCTACATACTCTAAAAAATCGATTACTTCCAATAATGAATTATCAAACCGACTGCGAATCAAGCAGGAAAGATTATTTGACTCGCATTTGAAGTTTCGAATGCTTGCAAACCTCAGGAAGGCCTCAGGAATGAAAGCGTCATAAGCAGGTTCCCCTAAAGTGTGAAGCATTAATGTCATGAGTCGAAACTTGAAGAACCACCTGGCATGATCCTTCCGCTTTCTTTTCCTCACTATCTTTTTCGCTTCGTCCAGCAAAGCCACCGTTCACTCACTGTGCCTAGCGCACAAGTGGCTGGTGCGGAGGACTGGTACCAGTTCCTGATTTACTTCCGAGGTTCTCACCAAGTTGGTCGTCTTTCCTTTGACCTTTGTTGTAAAAACTATTTCGCACAAATGATCTTATGTGTCTCAAAATAGTTACTTTATTAGAAAAAATATGGTTAGGTGTAGGAACACTTGAAGTTCACGAAGTGCTGCTGCACGTTTTAACACTTCCCGTAAGATTACTGCAATGGACATATATATAGGCTGATGATGATGACAATGATGATGATGATGATGAAATCACTTAGTATTCCTTGCGAGTGTAGCCCGTTTGCGGCGGCATCTTGGGATTAAAACACTGGCAATGCAATTGGGCTTAACTCTTGACGGCCGCCATGACAACACCGTTAGTACATTCTTTACCGGAGGTTACACGATCATTTCCCTTGTGGCCCGCGAATATCGAGTCCCCACAAGCGCTGCGAAGTGTCTTTAATCTTGACTCAAGCTGGTTTATCCAAATTACGCGCGCCGGTTCCCACGCCCTCCCAGTTGTGTAAGGGCACACGTGCGAAACAGATCTACAGTGATGCGGGGAACGCACGTGCTTGCTTGTCAAGTACCGTCACAGCGCTCTACCCTAGCCTGCGAACCGCGCGGGTCACGAGGTCAAGAAGAAAAGGCGTGTTGCTCGAAGAAAACAGTGTGCTTTGGAAATGCTAGTAAGGCTCTCACTTAGCTGTCTGTATGTCGGCGACAAGTTCTCCCAACATAACTAATAATGAAATATACGCAAACTTTTTGGAGAAGTAATAAATCTCCTTTTATCTTAATAAGCTAAATGAGTGATATAAACAGAGCGTTGGAACGAAATGTTTCTCGTTCTGGTTTTAGTTTTGTTCCACTGAAGAAACTTTCCGTTCCGGTTTTGCTCCGGAACGAAAAAAAAATTATCCGTAACGGTTAATTACGGTTTTGGTTCGCATGCAATACTTTTCAAGCAAAGTAAGGATAAAACCATAGTATTTTTTTTTCAATAATTTGAGAATAGCTTCCTCAATATTTATGTTTCTCAATATATTCTTCCAATGTGTTTCTGTAAATTTATTTGTCTATGCGCGCTGTAGCCGTTTTGCGCGTGTTTTGATACGGTAGCGTGAATGTGATGCAGCTGACGACGAGGACTTGCACTAGTGTCGTCCTCAGTGAGACCGTGCTTGCTTCGCGCTGTTCGGGTTATTATGAATTCTGAGATCATGCTCAGTGCCTCAGTCAAGGCAGTGAGCATGATCTCAGAAGCAACAGCGTCATCGAGTGTACTCACTGAAATGCGATACCACTGTTCCGATAAAACGAACTTAAAGGAACATTAAACAAACGATAAAGCTTCGTTAACACAGCATTGTACCCGTAGAAAACGAAACGATGAGCTCATCAGCGCGCAAGCTGTGGGTTTTCTGCTACGATGCCGATCTGCTAGAGCACCGATCGGCAGGCTTGGATTAGTGGAGCTCTCGACCAGCTATCGCTGACACTATCCCTGCCTGAGATAAGCGCTAATTCTCACGTTGCTGACGTCGGTTGCTGCGTATTGCCGACTTTCCCCTTGAACCGAAAACCTATCAAAAATATTTCGTTTCACTCCGGAAAAAAAATAATAAATAACATTTCTGTTACAATTTCGTTCTGGTCAAAAATCTCGTTCTTTTTCGTTTTTCGTTTCTGTTTTCGTTCCGTTCCGACACACTGGATATGAATGTTGTTCTGTGTTCAAAATTGATGTATGTAGTGATCGTCTTTTTTAGGTTATGTGCAATTACTTGTGTTCTGTGTTTTGGTCATTCAAAATAATTGACTCTACATATGCAGATGACCATTGGCAGAAAACTAGATGGGATGATGAAGTTAGGAAGTTAGCAGGCGCAAGTTGGAATATGCTAGCGCAAGACAGGGGTAATTGGAGATCGCAGGGAGAGGCCTTCGTCCTGCAGTGGACATAAAATATAGGCTGATGATGATGATGATGACGACGATGACGACGACGACGATGATGATGATGGTGATGATGCGTACTCAACTCACACGCAAAACTTTGGGATCCATGTGCTGTTGTTGGACTGTGTTCTATTTATACCGTACACCTCGTGTTCTACAGTGTTTTATACTTTGTGTATTCATTATTCGCTCTATTTGCGCATATATGTTTCCTTCGCCGAGTGACAAGGAGTAGCCGGTACCGCCACAAAGGCGCCAACCTCTCATATTATTAATTTCAATAAAAAAAGTACACTCCTTGAGCTGTGTGTTACAATATACAGCTATCAATGTAAAACAAGACGAGTCGTCTTTTCGCTGTAATTTGTTTTAGTGACACTTCTTGTTCAATGCTTCAATGACTAAAATATTTGCGTCTTTTTTTTTTTTCGTTTCGCAGTACCTGCGCTTTCGTTTCAACGCCAGCATTTCTTTGACAGCATGCGTCATCTACATTATTCTCACGGTGAGTCAGTGAAAGTTGGTAACATTGATTGTATTCTCTCGCTTTGGCGTCCGAGTGTAGCCACGCTCAATGCCCGAGTATGCGTTATACAGGTAGACTATATACAGGGTGTCTAACATGTTCTCGCACATACACTATGTGTGTAGAAAAATACGTAATATATGCTATGTTCACAAAGTCCGCCTCATTTGTAAAGCCAAGTACTCCATGCAACGTCTACGCATGCCCCCCGCGAGGAAGTCGCAGTTTCGCGCGAATGGCGAAGCGCGTGATCACGTGACTTCCAAAAAACTAGTCGCGCAGGATGGCAGCACGCACGAAGGCACCGGTCATCTCGGCTTGCCCTTGCACGCTCGCCGTTATAACCCTGGCTCCCGAAGGAGACGACCTCGAACATACGGTGCGGGGTCCGCATGTGCTGCGCACTCGCTATTCCGTGCGCGCATTTCCGTTCTACCAAGGGCGCAGACACGCGAAAGCTGCGCGGCCTTTGCCCGACGCTTGCGCTCATGTGTGAGCTGCGAGAGAGAAATGTGGGTACTGCGCCTAGGTATTACGACGCAGGACGCGCTTTGCTCCGTTCGTCGCTAGCCGATGGCAATGCGCACTACGCGAGAACTGACGCTTAACTTCCGTTCAAACGGGATTCCAGCTGCAGATGCACAGTCCGTAATGGCGATGCGTACAAAACCAGAAATTCCCCGTAGCAACGAGTCATTATTCATTCGTGTGCAGCTTTAAAGCCGCAGTTACCTAAACCCTCCATCCCGCGCTTCCGCGCAGGCAAACCGCCACGCAGAGTTAGAGTAGAAGCGCGCTCTCTCTTTAAATGCGAAGCATTTCTTGGCGAACATTTGCCACTTTGACAGTGCCTATCTAGCCGCCTACGTCTTGGTGCTCTCATGGCTGTATCGTTAACTTGGTATTTAGCAAAATTGGCATACCATGACTAGAGTGTATAAGAACATAAATGATAGGTCATGACGTGAATATCATGACATGTGTGCCATGTAGGTCATGAAACAGCTGCCTATATACGTCTTTGTGCTCTCGTGGTAGTTTCGTTAACTTGGTAAGTACCAAAATTGGCACAGTATGACGAACATAAATGATAGGTCATGACATGAATGTCATGACATGCGTGCCACGTAGGTCTTGACACGCATGCAGGTCATGACAATGGCCCAGCTAAGAAAACATTAATACACAAAAACCACTGAAATGGGTTCGGACGTGGGTACTAAGTGAAGTCAACACTAAAGGATGATGCTAGAAGTCATAGTCATGAGCATGACTCAGCAAAAATTACAACGACTCAGCGAAAAAAGATTAAGATTCAAGATTCATTTCATTTCTCCAAGAGAAAAAGGTCCGGGACAAAAAGCTGCTTTGAAGCAGCTTGACGGTGTCCGGGGCCCATTTACAAAATTGCAGCAGTGAAGGGAAAAAATAATGTTTCACATACATCGTGAATCAAGGAACCGTAAACAATGCAGAATTACAATTAAACTAAATGCAAGAGTAAAGTAAAATTCAAGTATACAACGCACTGAGAAGATAAAAAAACAGTGGTATAGCAGAAACAGAAGGTTGAAAACATGATTGCAATTCCACACTACGATATAGTAAATGAAATTCAAACAAAATACATAGCAGCATTTTTCTTTTATACCGTGGCAAAAAAAATATAAAAAGAATACCCTAATTTGGGTTTTAGCCCATCACATGCTCAAAAAATTGCTGAACAAATGTGCTTTTGTTTAGGTTCATATTTTCTGTGAACCATTTGTTTGTGTTAAGGGTGTTCGGAACCACGAAATGCAACGTTTGGGAGCCATACGTTGTGCGAAGTCAGGGAAGATGCCATTTCTCTTTGCGTCTGGAGCTTGTATGATTGTGCGTTTGTGTCAACGATGAGAGTTGGATTGTGAACTTTAAAAAAATTATGGGGTTTTACGTGCCAAAACCACGATCTGATTATGAGGCACGCCGTAGTGGGGGACTCCGGAAATTTGGACCACCTGGGGTTCTTTAACGTGCACCTAAATCTAAGTAAACGGGTGTTTTCGCATTTCGCCCCCATCGAAATCCGGCCGCCGTGGCCGGGATTCGATCCCGCGACCTCGTGCTCAGCAGCCCAACAACATAACCACTGAGCAACCACGGACGTAGCCCGAGGTAAGCGCAAGTTATTCAAGGCGCGAAGTATGGTAAATGAAACTAGATGATGGATGGGAGATATTCTATGTTTAATAAACAGTGGTCTAGTATGGGCTAGGTAGCCTGAGCTAGAAACTATGCGAATAGTTCGTTTGTTTTTTTGCAGAAGTAGTAGTTGGTTTAGAGGCGCGCGAGCCGCAGTTCCACACACAAGATGACAGTAGCTTATTTGTGAATGAAATAGTGAATGATATATTAATTTTTTTAACTTTTACGGGAAACAAGTCGCGACCTCGTGAAAGAGCTCCAATACATTTTTATAAGTTTAGAGAAAGATAACGCAAGTGATCATCCCATTTAAGATGTTCGTCAAATATTACGCCAAGAGATTTGTAATTACTTACGATTTCGATGACGAAGTCTCAAATAAGCAGTAGGATTGGTATCGTAACATGCCGATTTATCGAACGAAAAATAACCGCCTTTGTTTTATTATAATTTATCTTTAAGCTGTTTCCATGTGACCAGTTATGTAGGCTTTCTAATATGGCGTTAACTTCAAGCAGGAGCTCCATTCGATGATTTTCCAGATAAAAATAAACTAGTGTTGTCGGCATATATTATAAATTTAGCTTTCTTGGAGATATGGACGAGATCGTTTATAAACACGCTAAAAAGAAACAGACCTAAGATGCTGTCCTGCGGTACTCCGCATCGTATATATTCAAAACTGGAGCTACAACCACCGATGCATACAAATTGCGGCTGTTTTTCAAGGTATGACCTTATCAGCTTCAGCGGATTGCCTCTTATACCGTATGCATAAAGTTTATCTAAAAGAATATCATGATTAATACAGTCAAATGCTTTGCTGAAATCAACAAACATGCCTAGTGTTAAAAGTTTATTTTCAATGTTTTGCAAAATTAGTTCTTTTTGTTTAGTAGTGCAGATTCTGTAGATAAGCTATGTCTAAAACCAAATTGGCAATCTGTGAACATGCGATTATCATAAAAGTAATTTTCCAAACGCTTGAGCAAGATTTTTTTCTAGTGGTTTGGAGAAAATCGGCAGAATTGACACTGGTCGATAGTTTCCCTTGTCTTGTGTCGTCCCCGATTAATGGACAACTATCAGTTTGGCTAGTTTTAGTTTGTCTGGGAAGGGAGAGGAGGATATCCATAGGTTAAATATATACATTAAGTGAGGTGCATGAAGGTCAGCTACAAATTTAATTGGTTTTACTGATAGACCCTCTGCGTCAAGGCTGGAGCTATTCTTCAAAGCCATTAGTGTAGCGAAAACTTCGAATGGGTGGGTAGGGGGGAGAAAAAAGGAGTCGGGTGTCTTTACAGAAATTAGGCAGGTAGCATCTTTGATGTAGTCTGTTTTAGGGAGACCAATAAAGTGTTTATTAAAGCTATCCGCTAGTTCAGTACCCATTAAGGTCACACCAATTATTGTGAGACCTCCTATAGAATTGGAGGGCTTGGGCATGTTAATGACTGCGTTTATTGTTTTCCAAACTAATTTCGCATCACAGCGGCCGTCTTTTTCCAATATATTCGTATAATATACCTTACACGCCTTACGCAACTCACTGTTTAATTTACTTCTGAACTGTTTGAATGCAGCCAGGTCGGTCAAATCTCGGCTGGATAAAAATTTTTGATACATCTTGTCTTTCTTTTTTGTCTGTTTATAAAGAGACGGCATAATCCATGGTTTTCTAATTTCTTTAGATTGGCGTTTTGTGGCCCACGGGGAAACATGCATACTATATATCACGAAATTTATTTATAAAAATATCGTACGCTTCATCTGCACTGCCATAAGTATAAATTTTGGACAAGTCAGCACTGTTTATCATTTCTCTAAATTTATTAAGATTTGTGTCATTAATTCACTTATAGGTGCTAAGGCCTTTTCTAGTGAAAGTTTATAGTCTTTGTACTACCAACACAAAAATTTGACAGTGGTCGCTAAGGTCGGACGACAATGTACCAACACATTCGACAGTAGTGTCTGCGTTCACGACGTGTAAATCTATAGTTGTCTGACTGGAAGCAGTAATTCTTGTGGGAGACGCTATCACGTTTGTACAACCATTCGATTCAATTATGTTGGCAAGAATAAGTGACGTGTAATTATCTTCAGCTACATTTATATTCAAATCTCCTCCCAAGACCACAATATAACGGTTAATAGAACAAAATGCTTGAAATTTGTTAGCAAAATTGAGGAACTGCAGTTTCTCAATGGTCACTGTTTCCGCTCGGGAATCTACAAACTACCGATAAGATTTGATTGTTATGACGTAAGGTGAGAATTTAATAGTCATTTGTTATAACTGAAAATTCATCAACAAGCTCGAATGCGTGGCAAGATTTAATATATACTGCCAGGCCGCCCCCTGGGGTCCCTCTGTTCAAGAAAAAGCGCGAGAATGATTCTATCGAGATGAGATCATTTTCTTGTGCGCACGAAACACGAAACAATCAGTAAGCACGAAACAATCAAAAGATACCGGAATATTATATATGAGCTGATTCAGTTGCTCGTGTTTATGTCTCATTGAGTGAATTTTTAAATGCAACGCTGAGAACAAGCCTTTCTGTTTCATATTGTATTCTAGTTCACAGGGGCAAACACGTTCAAAATACCGATTGGCTGTCATCAAGAAATGATAAGGAAAATAAAGTACGTGAACATATGGAAAATGGTTGGCGAGCGCAACATGTGCAACTGCAAAGCCGAGTTTTTGCTGACATATGCAGATATCTCTGGTACAGTAACAATAACCACGTGGGGCTGTCAAATTGTACAATATAAAATTCGGCAATCAGACTGCATGCTTCATCACAATTGAAACTGTTCACTGCCACAACCTTAAACACATGGCCACAGCAGCGTAATATGACGCAATGTACGAGGGCATGACAAAATTTCTGCAGAATAAACAAGTCGCACTGCAAGCGCGCTTGGTTTCAGAAGCATAGACATGTCACATGTTTTCAACCGTTACCATTTCTGCGCAAGTAACACCTTTTGCTTTAGACACTATCTGATGATGCAATGAGGCTCGCCATGTCCTCCCTGCATGTAATTCTGATTGTGGGCGTATCATCGGTTTGACGAGCAATAATTTTACCATTGCTCACCCAAACATGCTTCCAATTGGCTTGGCGCTTCTGCGCAGTTGCCTCGCCCAGAAGGCGCTTGAGTCCAGGGCAAAGGTTGCTCATTAACAAAAATTTGCATGTCAGAGTCAAAACCAATGTCAGAGCATACCAATTTTGCAGTGCGTGCTTTCTGAAGAAAAACGTCACGGGCCTGCCTCCGTTTGAACTGCACCAGTATATTTTTTACTGCCGAGTTTGCTGTCGGGACGCGGTGAATTACGTCAATGTCTGCTGGCAAAATAGAGGCATTCACTTTTGCAGCAATTGTACCTATTACCTCGGTTAGGTTCTCTGGCATGTTGCAAGGAACACCTTTAATTTCAACATTTGTGTTTCGAGAGTATTGTTCGACATGGAGGAGACGACTTTCGTGAGCCTTCAACTGTTGTGCAAGGGAACTGCAACGACTTTCAAGTTGAACGTTCGCCTCTTTGAACGTTCTTTGAACGTTCGTATACTAGGCGTTGCTGAAGGGACTCCTGGGGACTCATGACGTAAATGTCACCACATGCGTGTCATGTAGGCAATGAGAAAGCCGCCTACGTCTTGGTGCTCTCATGGTCGTTTCGTTAACTTGGCAGGATCCCCGCACACTGAGTCGCATAACATCGATTCCCACAGGGCGTGGGATCTGCCGGCTTTTCTTATATCGGCGTGACGTGTGCACTCATGGTCCTGACCTTCTCCTAGTTATTCCACCACACCAGTGCTCCCCAGTTCTTCGTGAGCTTCACGACGCCGCAACCGCTGGTCACCTTGGTGTTACTGGCACATGAACACGTGCGCCGTCGCTTCTATTGGCCTGGCCTAGCCCATTCAGTGCGGCGCTATGTCGGCGCCAGCGAGCTCTGTGAACGACGAATGAAACCGTTCACGCTTCCTGCTGGGTGTCTTCAACCCATCGACGTCCCACCTCAGCCCTTCTTCCGTGTCGGTTTGGACCTTCTCGGGACCTTTCCTATATCTGCTTCAGGAAACTAATGGGTTGCCGTCGCTACTGATTACGCGACGCGCTACGCAATGACACGAGCGCTGGCGCCCAGCTGTGCTACAGACGTGGCAGACTTTCTCCTCCGTGATGTAATTTTAGTACACGTTTTGACACGTCAATTGCTGACTAACCGAGGCCGTACCTTCCTGTTGACAGTCATCTATGATATCCTGTGCTCCTGCTCCACGCAACACAAGATCACCACGTCCTACCATGCCCAAACGAACGGGCTCACCGAGCAATTCAATCAGACTTTCACCGATACGTTTTCGAAGTACGCGTCGGCTGACCACCGTGATTCAGACCTTGCATAGCCATACGTCACGTTCGCATATAATTCCTCCCGCCACGACACTGCCATTTTACCTTTTGTTCGGACGTAAACCAACTTTACCGTTGGACATATTTCTTCCTTCCCCTGCAACTTCGAATAGCGAATATGCACGCGACGCCATTGCCCGGGCTGATTACGCGCGGCAGATAGCCCGTAGTAGACTTGCTGCTTCCCTAGACCATCAGAAGCACCTTTACGACCAGCGATACCGTGATGAACGTGTTGCTCCCGGTGCCCTCGTGTTAATTTGGACGCCCACCCGACGTGTGGACCTTTCTGAAAAGCTCCTTCTTCGCTACACGGGCCCACACCACGTCCTTCGACAAGTGGCCAACGTCACGTACGAGATTGTCTCCACCAGTCCAACTACATCTTCTGTTCCGGGACCACGCTTCTGCCGCCGGGGGTCATGCTACGTGTTGTTCCAAGAAGATGATGTTGACCCTTCGATGTAGTGGAGATCACCCAGCCTCTAGCTGATCTCAGGATGATGACGTGCCTTGTTTGATGTTGGCTGGCTTCCATGTTGGCCAGTGCTTGCTACCCCTTGTAAATGCACCTTGTAAATAGTTTCCTTACCGTGCTTCCACGTAACAATATTAACAATGCACATCAAATTGCCAGTGAAACAAACTTCAAACTCTACGCGGTTGATGAAAGTCTTTTTAAATGACATTTACACCAACGAGCTTATATATAAAATCAAGGCAACATGATACCCTACGGCATGAATAGTCCATGTTAAACGGACTATCCACAAATTCAAGAAAGACAAATGGCGTATTATGTAGACCAATTAACATAAGAAAGAGCAGGAACTGAAATCAGGTGGTCATAATTTTGAGTTTGTTAACAGCTTCACATAGCCTGGGGTTGCGTTTGATTCTTGCAATAAATATAACGGCCGAATACGGAGTGCCTCAACAAACCTTTAAGCAATATTTAAAAATAACTTTTCTATAGAAGTATTGCTTTCTAGGAGCCGAGGTGTAAGTGGTGGCGCGCTTCAGAAGTTACCAGGAAACGCAACTGAAGCGCAGTGTCTGCTTCAGCTGAAATGATGCGGCGCTATGTTGTACCTGGTAGAGTTTCGAGTCGAGGCCCATTTCAGAATGCGATGGTTAGACATCCAGCTATGAATCAAGAAGGCGGAGGTTCGGCAGCTTGCCTGCAGGATTCTTCTATTGAATTTTTATGGCCAATAGCAAATTTGCCTGACATGAACTTTCCGCGGTGTCTGTCGTTTGGGAGTCATACCAGATTTGTGAGATTGCATGCGACACCGCGATACAGGCGCCATATAACGCAATGCTATTACACTCTAATTTTATGCCAATCTCCTGACGTCAGCTTCATGTAAGCACCGACGCAAGCATCGGGCGATGACCCGCAGCGTTGTTTAAAGAGTCCAGGTTGGCCGCTAGGGGGCCGGAGGAAGCGGACGTGTGTTGCATCGGCTCCGTGGAAGTACCATTTTTTCTGGCGGTAACAAACAATGGACTGCTCATTAAGTGCTGTGTATGTGTTCCGGACATGATAAAGATCCTGTGGATACTATTATAAAGACTGTAAGTGGATTTGGAAGGATTTTATTCCGTCGTTTGTGTTTCGCTCAATCTAACGTTAGGCCTAGCTCAGAGGCGGCCGGAGCAGCGGCCGAGGGCCCCCGGCGTCGGCTCGTAGAGACTGTGGCGGCACCATGACCATGGAAGTGAGTGTTAACGGTACGGATGCTGATCCGGCAGGATTAGAAAGCTCGGACTAGGTTAACAAAGTGTTGAAACGTGTCGCGGAGCTTCAGAAGCGTCAGCAACGGGAACGCCAAGATGATGCCGCCAAGATGGCGGCCCTCAGTGGCGGAGGCGGGGAAGACGGCAAGATGGCGCCGGCCGGCTACAATGGCAACAAGTACGGCGTCCGCGGAAAACTCTCGTATAAAGCGGCGGGAAGAACGCTTGCGGAGCGGTCGGTGGCGTCACACCTGCCGCGTCTTCCGAACGCGGATCACAAGATTATAATCAGGCCCAAGGAAGGATTAACCCTAACCAAGCTCTCGGCGCCAGTGGTTGGGGGAGCAATCAGGATGTCGGCGGCCATCCCCTGGCGGAAAGGTCAAGAGGAGGATAGGATCGTCGTGAACGACAAGCAGGAAACACTGATATACAGCACGCCCAACGGGGACGATGCCAAGAAAATTTTGGAGCTGAGGTCCATAAAGCTCGACGGCAAGAAGTACCAGGTGTCGACATACATGGCGGCGCCCGAATGCTGTGGCAAGGGAGTGGTGCACGGACTCGATCTGAGGCTAACTGAGGAGGAATTGGAATTAGCTTTCTCACACCGACAGAATCCTCCCATTCTAAGTGTGCGGTGGATGGGCAACTCCAACTCAGTGATCATCATTTTTGATGACTACTATGTGCCGAGATGGATGATCTGTTTTGGGACGCCGATGAAGTATTTTCTCTACAAGAAGAGATATGAAGTGTGGTACAAGTGTGGTGAGCTGGGGCATCGATCCGACGTGTGCGACAGTCCGCATGAAAAGTGCAGAGAATGTGGTGCGACCTCCCATACGAAGGATCACGAGTGTGTACCGAGCTGCCGACTGTGGCAACGATCACGTAACCGGAGACAAGAGGTGCAAGGAATTTTTCCGAACCCCTTACATAGTCAAGAAGCGACAGTGGGAAATGAAGCTGGAAGAAAAAGCGCGGGAGCAAGCAGAGCGACGCAAGGCCAAAGCGGAATAGCAGTGGCGCCACAGGAAAGACTGCTCTCAATGTCGTACGAGGAGTAAATCCACGCATCGAAGCAAGTCGAGAGGGCGCTGGAAAACCTTCCCTCGGCTGCCATCGCTGGAGATACAAGGACCTCCCCACAAAAAATCCCAGGACAGTGGTGGTGGCACCCAAGAAAAGCCAAAGTCAACTGGACCAAAGTTGGGTTGGGTAGCTAAGGTCTCCCACGATGCTAATGCAGAAATGACTAAGGCTCTTAAATAGCAAAACAGGATTTTCCTAGAGCAAAACGCGGAATTACGCAAACAGCTTGATGAGATTAGGACACATCTAGCCAGTAAACTTGAGCCGGAACAGGAAGCACTCCGGGCAACTAATCCTCCACCCGTAAAGAAGAAGAGGGCTAAGGAAATAGAAATCTAGGAGAATCACGGAGCGAGAATTGTAGCGCTTGAGGTTGAAACAAAGTCGTAGCTTGGAATGCATCGAACGGTACTTGAGCAACTGAAACAAGTATAGGCACCGCTATCGAGCAAATGAAGGTTGAATCTGCTGGTAGGGACAGGCAAATGCAATGGCTCTGCCAAGAGGCACAAAAACTCAAGCAAGATGGCTCGGCACCATAGTAATAACACAATTTGGCAGTGGAACTGGAGGGTTTTCTGGCGTAAACGTGCGGTTTTACAGTCCTTTTTGATCATTGGCGATCGACCGGAGGTTATTTCGATCCAGGAATGCGGGGGAAATGCTAAATTAGCAGGTTACGAAGCCTTTGCGGGGTCTGGTAACGACACCCAAGTGACTACCTTCGTGAAGAGAAACATTTCAACGCTGCAGCACGTGACGGAGAATGCGCAGATTGATCATGTTTTGGTCGAACTTATTCCTCATAAACGCAAAGACAATAATATTTTCATCCTTAACGTGTATAGTTCCCCAGGCAGCGCAAATGTGACTTTGGCGATCTTTTTACGAACACCAAGGTTATTTCAAAAAGCAGTCCACTTTTGTTAGTGGGCGATTTTAAGGCGCACCATCCGGCATGAGGTTATAAATTCACGCAGGTTAAAGGCAGACATCTGTGGGATAATATTCAACAACACGGCCTGACCCTCATTACGGACCCGATGAGGCCGACGAGGAAAGGAAATCGCGTATCCAAGGACACGACACCAGATCTAACCTTGGTCGGTAGTGGCATCAACGCCACATGGTGCAACACCGGGGAAGACCTAGGTAGCGATCATAGGATTTTAGAGATCATAGTTGAAAATTGCCCACCGGTGATCAATAAGAAGAAAGTTAAGGCTACAGATTCGGATGTCTTTAGAAGTATCAGGTTAGGACAGGACCTGATGAGTGATATTAACGATTGGAGCAAGGGGGTTATTCAATCTTTTCATGATGCTACCGAAGAGATTGAATTTGAAGGTTATCAGGAAGTTTTTGATAGACATCTCGTGAGTTTATGGAAGAAAAAGAAGGAGTTGGAGCGAAAGACGAATCAGAAAAGAGGCGACAGGAATCTCCGAAAGCAACTTGCTGCACTGAACAAAAAAATTGAAGAGCATGCTTTGGAACTCACCAAGCAAAATTGGAGTAATATTTGTGATCAAATGGACAGGGAAATTGCCAGTGCCGGAACATGGCAGCTACTGCGACATTTATTAGAACCAGAGAAAACAAAGTCAGAGACTCGACATCAGCTTCAAAAGCTCGTGTACAATTATGAAGGTCTGACGAAGGAACTGTTAGCCGAGGTTAGGGATCTATACCTCAGCTGTGCTGGAGTTATAAGTCTCCCTGACTACGCGGGTTCGGAAAACCCGGACCTGGACAGTCCCATCACGATCGGGGAAGTGAGGGCTGAAATAAACTGCCCCAGAACCCAAACGGCTGCCAGGCCAGACAAAATCAGCAATAGGATGCTCTGGAATCTTGACGACGGATCCATTCGTATTCTTACAACTTATATCCAAAAATGCTGGGATAAGGGAGAGATACCGCAGGCGTGGAAAACTGCTAACCTGGTCTTCATTCCGAAGAAAGGGAAGAAGCTCAGCTTTGAGCCTCTCAGAGCCATTTCCATCACATCTTCTGTTGGAAAATTGATGGAGCATGTAATCCAAACTACACTCTATAAAAAAAGGACGAAATGGGGTATCTAGGTGAATCCTTTTGGGGAGTAACTGAGCTGCCACAATCATTCGTCCTTTTGGGGAGTAACTGCGAGGGGATGAATTGTTACTCCCCATGCGGTTACTCCATCAAGGAATAACAGTTGCTCTTTTCCGATGCTCCTCAAGGGAGTAACAGTCATTTTTTCCCATGCTCCGCAAGGATTGAATTAACGAAATTAGCCATTTATACGCTTATAAGAAAAAAAGCCGGCAGATCCCACGCCCTGTGGCAATCGATGTTATGCGAAGCAGTGTGCGGGGAGCCTACCAAGTTAACGAAATGACCATGAGAGTACCGAGACGTAGGCGGCTTTCGTATGACCTACATGGCACGCTTGTCATGACATTCACGTCATGAGTCCTCAGGAGTCCCTTTAGCAACGCCTAGGAGACCTTAAGGCGAAAGCCTTAGCCATGCTCATGACTATGACTTCAACCATTGACCTTTAGCATTTTCCTCCATACCCATTCTATTGGTTTTTGAGTGTTAATCTTTTTTCGCTGAGTCATTGTCATTTTTGCTGAGTCATGCTCATGACTATGACTTCTACCATTATCCTTTAGTGTTTCCTTCACATAGTACCCACGTCAGAATGCCTTTCAGTGGTTTGCAATGTTAATCTTCTTTCTCTGAATCATTATCATTTTTGCTGAGCCCATGACTATGACTTCTGCCACCATCCTTTAGTGTTTCCTTCACTTAGTACCCACGTCAGAACCCCTTTCACTGGTTTTCAATGTTAAACTTCTTTCTCTGAGTCATTGCCACTTTTGCTGAGTCATGCTCATGACTATGACTTCTACATCCATCCTTTAGTGTTTCCTTCACTTAGTAACCACGTCCGAATGCATTTCAGTGGTTTTTGAATATTCATATTTTTTGCTGAGTCATTGTCATTTTTGCTGAGTCATGCTCATGCTCATGACTATAACTTCTAAAACCGCCTTTTAGTGTTTCCTTCACTTAGTACCGATGTCCGAACCCACTTCAGTGGTTTTTGAGTGTTAATGTTTTTTCGCTGGGTAATTGTCATGACCTACATGCGTGTCAAGACCTACATGACACGCATATCATGACATGCATGTCATGACCTATCATTTATGTTGGTCATACTGTGCCAATTTTGGTACCTACCAAGTTAGCGAAACTACCATGAGAGCACCAAGACGTAGGCAGCTGTTTCATAACCTACATGGCACACATGTCATGAGATTCATGTCATGACCTATCATTTATGTGCATCATACACTCTCCTCACAGCATGCCAATTTTGGTAAATACCAAGTTAACGATACTGCCATGAGAGCACCAAGACGTAGGCGGCTAGATAGATACTGTCAAAGTGGCAAATGTTCGCCAACATTTAAAAACGCTACTGAGGTGACAAAAAGAAAAACTCCTCCAAACAGGATTCGAACTCACGTCCTCACGCTCACAAGTCAGGTACCCTACCCACCGGACCACGGCTACTTCTTTTTCCTTATTGTCTCATGTGCAAAATTCACTCATCAATGTTACATATGCTTTTCACGTGCTAGTTCTTTGAACTCGGGTGTAGACCACGGCAACTCGCTTGTCGAGACAGGATACTGAGACATTTAAGCACCGAAACGGAGGTGCGGCAATGCAAAAGACTCGGCATTTTGTGCATGCTATGCGGGAAGAGTCTAACGCTGCGTGTACTTGCAACCATGGGACTGCAAAAAGAAAGTTGCCCGATTACGCGATGAGACATTACGCGATTTACGTGCGTGTAACGAGCGTATAGACGGTTTCAGTGTTTACAAACAAACCTCGCTTGCCACTGATTGGTTGCCCCATCGGAACTTCCGGCAGGAGAGCTAGAAGCACTTCCGGCTATGTTGTTTTAAGGCATGCGCGACGTGAGACCGGCGTGTCGATGTTTGCACTGCTTGGTGGAATCTGTGATGAGCTGATTCTACATCGTGAATATTGTCAAGATGACGAGCGACTACTTTAAGGCGCTTAGCACCGAAGCAAAAGACCGGTATCGCCAAAAGCTGATGTTTAGAGGCAGAGAGCTGCCCGATCCGCTGGACGATGATGTCGTGCGATTTTCGTTTTCGCCGGGCTCCAAACACCTTCCCTCAGTTACAACCCCGGAGCAACAAGCGGAGCATCTTAGTGAGGACATGCAATGAACGCAGACTGTTGTCTTCAAGGCAGGTAATGGGACTGCCGAAAACTAGAAAAACTTTAATGGCACTTTTTTTCTTCTTTCTGGGGTTTTACGTGCCAAAACTAGTCCTGATTATGAGGCTCGCCGTAGTGGAGAGTTCCGGATTAATTTTGACCACCTGGGGTTTTTTAACGTGCCCTACAAAACAAGCATACGGGCGTTTTTTTTTTTTTTTTCATTTCGCAATGGCACTTTTATTGCTGCAAGATGGAGGATGAAGTGGTAAGCTGTACATGTGTACATGCACACGTTTTCTGCGTCATATGCCTTGTTTCTGCTTTTCAATATGCATTCACAAATAACTGTGCATTCTCAAAAGTCATTTATTGCAAGAAGCCTAGGTCGACTGAAATGGGACTAACTTAAATGATCGCGAATTTACCACACAATATTTCTAACAAAATGAAACCTGTAGTGTTGGGCGCGAGATTGCAATCCATAATTGGCCTCCGTTAATTCGTGAATGCTTTTAGAATGTGGCCGAAACTTCCTACATGCATGCACGGAAATCGCTAACTTTTCTGCTATTGTGCTCTGCGATACCGATACGAATGCTCACATGCCGCCGCGGTGACTCAGCGGTTATATACGGTGCCCGGTTGCTGACCGGAAAGACGCCGTTTGGGCCCCGGCTGTCGCATTTCGATCGAGGCGAAATGCTAGAGGTCCGCGTACTGTGCGATGTCAGTGCACGTTAAAGAGCCACAGGTGGTCAAAATTATCCGCAGCCCTCCACTGCGGCGTCCGTCATAGCCTAAGTCGCTTTGGGACGTTAAACATGATAAACCAATGCGCACATGTACCTAGGTAGTAAAGCTGCAGAAGTGCACTTGTGCTCCAGATACGAAAAACATTAAAACAGCGGCAGCATGGCACCCGCTAAACAATATTTTAACTCATGTTCGTGTCATGGCGATCCACGTCGAGGCAAGAAACTGGACGAGCGGGCAAACTCGAGGCGAGAGTCGAGCTGCTCTCGCGTGAGTTACACGACCTACGGCCAGAACAATCGTGCAGTAGCACTTTTATTATTCAGCATTATAGCAGTCCGGCTACTCCACGTAGTAACGTACCTTGCATGAAGTGAACAGAGCAAATCACGGAGCTCTTGGTAGGCTCCCAGATTCGAAAAACACCGTTGACGGGTAAACGTAATGAAAACAGTCGATGCTCCAAGAGCTACTCGCCGTCACGCAAACACACTGAATGCCACAAGTCGCGTTTATATCGATATATACCCGAAAAATAACACAGAATATGCGCAGGACGAGCGCGCGAGCAAACAAATACCAGCAAAAACGAGCAAAAGGAACGGCTACCGGAAGTTTCCTAAGGGCGCCGGATGCCGGCGCACAGCGTTGCCAGAGCGCGGTGGCGCTGGATGAAACCGTCTATACGGGGCACAACGGAGAAGGCGAACTTATCTGTCACTTAGCATGCCCCGTTTGAGCTACATATCGCTTCACTTAAGTTTGTAATCGTTCTACTTGGAACAGAAGGAACTTTGGTGCTATTGACCAAGAACCTGTGGCAGCCCATCAATGACTACTGCGTTTAATGTGTATCGTTCATTTATGGCTTGCACATCACTTGCATGGTTCTTCACACTCCACATTTTAAATTTCACGCAATTTTCTCCCGAAGAGATAAAGTGCTACTTTGGATGTAGTTCAATAGACAGTACACGATCTTCAAATTATTCACGATTTATAGACAATGCCGTTTTCGACGCACCACTGCACGGCACGGACGAAAACAACGAAGTGCATCGGGAGTAACCATTGCCATTCGTCATGCCGTTGCTCTCTTTTCGACCTGGGACTAAAGACTTACTCCCCAAAATTTGCACACGACACGCAGGCTCCTGCAGTTAATCTTTTGAAGGACGAAAGCGCCGTTTTTAGAACTAACAGCCCAGTTACTCCCGTTTTCCCCGGCATTTTTCTTAGAGTGTAGACTGAATAGATTCATGGAAGATGAAAACCTGTGCCGTGATACCATGATAGGCTTCAGGTCAAACCTATCGACATGCGATGTCATGCTACAGCTAAAGGAGCAGGTCATCGACAAAAAGTCTCTTGATACTGGGGTCATTGTTGGGACTGACGTCTCCAAGGCTTTTGATAATGTCCAACACGCAGCCATTCTCGAGAACCCTGGCGCGCTAAACGTAGGCATCAAGACATACAACTACGTAAGAGACTTTCTCTCAAATCGGACTGCAACCATCAGCCTGGGCGGAAAGTCGCTCAAAAACACTAAATTGGGGAATAGAGGGACGCCGCAAGGGTCCGTCCTCTCTCCGACCCTGTTTAATGTGGCGATGATCGGGCTGCCAGGGCAGTTGGACGAAATTGAAAACCTGCATCATACCATATATGCGGACGATTTGACGCTGTGGGTGAACAGGGGTAATGACGGACAAATTGAAAGCACACTTCAGAGGGTCATAGATGCAATAGAGAAATATCTCGAGCCGATTGGGTTGACTTGCTCGGCGGAAAAATAAGAGGCTCTATCTCTAATACCTCAAAAGAGGAAAAGGAATAGTCCCCCTTGCAGGGTCTACGATATTACTTTACGAGTTAATGGCAATGCCATACCGACCGTAGACAGTATTAGAGTCCTAGGGCTGCGCATACAAGCAAATGGCAAACACACTGAAACTATCATGAGACTAGAAGCTGGTACCAGCCAGACTTGCCACCTACTTAAGTGTATTTCTCACGAGCATGCGGGGATGAAGGAGGCCAATCTTTTGAGATTGGTTCAGGCTTTCGTCATAAGCCGTGTATTATACGTTGCCCCCTATCTCAAATTGGGTAAAGCAGAGAAGGACAAAATTGAAATTATAATCAGGAAAGGGATCAAAACCACACTAGGTCTTCCCCCGAACACCTCGACGGTAAAGCTTCTAAGGCTGGGAGTCTCCAACACTCTGGATTAACTCGTAGAAGCCGCAACGGTGTCGCAACATCAAAGGCTTTTGAGAATCAAAACTGAAAGGAAAATCATGGAGCGCCTGGGGTTCTAACTCTCGGAGTGTTACAAGCAGACAGGTAACGTACCCAGACAAACTAGGGATAGACTCAAAATTCCACCACTGCCCAAGAACATGCATCCGGTATTTCACGAAGGCAGACGCAAAGATCAAGCGGCGGCCCTGCAGGTCAGATATGAAGGTAGGACCGATGTGCTTTACACGGACGCTGCCGAATACGATAGCAGGGCAGCTCACACAGCGGTAGTGGTTCGTGAGAATGGAGACCCGGTCTCGTGCTGCACCGTTGAAAACACAAGTACAACCGAGGCAGAAGAAGTTGCCATTGCTCTAGCAATAACACAAAACAGTAAAAGAATGATTGTTAGTGACTCCAAAGCAGCCATTAGGAATAATGATATGGGCAGGATCTCTGTTGCAGCCGCCAAACTTCTGAGAGAAGTACAAGTACCCGGAGAGAAAATCTCACTGATATGGTCCCCGGCCCATCAGGGCCTGTGTGAGAACGAGAAGGCGCACGCGACCGCCCGAGGGATCACTTTCCGGTCGATCGCCGCTGACTCGCCGCTTCCACGCGAGGGACCCCTCCTTACGGGTGACGAATTAAGAACATTTCAAGAAATCACTTTTCATTATAAACTCAGTCGTAAAACCTACCCAGCGGCAGATAAACACCTCAGCAAAAAAGAGGAAGTAATGCGGAGAAAATTGCAAACCGGGGTGTTTCCAAACCCTCAACTGTACAGTAAATGGCATCCGGAAATCCTTAATCCTAGATGTAGGCACTGCAATAGTATTGCAGATCTAGTCCACATGGTCTGGACCTGCCCTTCCTATAACGACCGGAATAGAAATGTAAAATCCTGGGAGACCTTATTACTCAGCCACGAAGCAGAAGAGCAACGCAAAATCATCGGTCTCGCCCTGACCGCCGCCGAGTCCCAAGGGATTCCGGCCGACGGTTAGGGGGATGAATGGGGGTAGAATTTAAAGCCTCCTCCCCCATCATTTTAGACGGGTGCAAAAAAAGTTATTTCTCTCTCTTAAAGAGTCCAATCAACCGCTCTCCTAGTTCCTAGGAGGTCACTTTGCTTTGAAAGCAAATAGCATTGCCTACCTTGACTGGTTTTTCTTATCTAGCTGGCTGACAAGAGGTGAGGAGCACGCAGAAGTGAAGAGGGTTTCGGTGGGGCCGATCTAGCGCCGTGAAAGTAGACAACCGGACGGGGAATGTGGTGCAGGCGTCTGGGATTGGCCCGCTTCCCCTGGCTTACCTTGCGGTAGGTGGTCGAAAATCGCGACGGCGTGCTACGGCAGCTAAAATGCCTCTTAAGCGGGTCTGCAGCGAATAAGAGTTGTAAGAGCGATGTCTTATGCGTGTCGAAAGGGCTCGACAACGTTATCATGCAATGTAAGGAATTTAGTATACGTAAAGACATCCATTCTCGCTGGCAACTCCGAGCAGCGAGCACTACAGAAATCGGTTAGCAGCCACCTGCCCACCGATTGCTGAAAAAACTATTCCGTTTTGATTGGCATATTAGTACATCTTTAGAGCCTACACGTCATTTTGACGTGGCCAGTTTTCGCGGTTTTGCGACGTAGCGTAACAGACAGGCGAAGTGTGCACGACCGGAAACGTTGACACAATAGAGGAGAACTAATGGCAGACATGGGATAAAAACAGATTGGAATAGTTTTACGTTGTAGCGCTCCAGGAACAGCTATCGGCCAATACGCTTCGCTGCGCACCAGGAGTATGCCTCCGCCCAAGCATACGCGTGAGGCTGTCAAGACAGGCTGAAATGATAAGCTCAAAACGGAATACAACGACACGCGAAATGATCGAAAGCGACCTAACAATCGCCATATAAAACAGACAGTTAATGTTAAACAACCGAAACTTCTTTTTGTGTAGAACTCGGCCTAAATAAACAACAGTTGCACAGAATTTCTGGCACGACACACAAGAATTTTTCGGTGCGAACGCAGCGATTGCAAATAGTCTTGCACAGATAGCTTCGTACGAAAATTCTTAGAGGGAACTCCGGAGCGCGTGCGTCCTTGCAACCATGGCGGTTCCGCCAGCGTGGAAATGATCGCTAGTGACATGAATTTGCCTAAATTTCGGCCTTCTGACTTTATAAATGGCTTCGCCACTTTGCAAACCGATAATTTTCAACAAAGTACTGGCTTTTATATCAATAAACAAACATGAATGAAATCGTCCGATGGCTGGATTCGAACCGAGGAACCCTATAGCAGAGAAGCCCGTTATGAAACCCGTACGCCACGTGCCCAGGCGTTCACATTCTGAGTAGAGGATGCATAAAATTTTTCTTCGGGCAAGCCACTGCGTTGATACGCTTGGCCCCTTTCGATTTGGCCACGAACGCACTCCTCAAAAAGCGGAATCACTGGAATTATATCCGCGAATATGCAAGTTCGCAGAGTCTTACTGCTTTCTTCATTTCGAAAGGGGCATATTACTTGGAAAGTTCGTCCAATAACGGCAGACAAAGCGTAGTAAAAAGAAGTCAAAAGAACGTACGAAGCCACAACATTGAAGATCAGTCAAATCCATGTACTTATATCATTGCCATGACATTGTATCCGATGGATCCCTGAGCAAGACTTCCCTCTGGTATTTTTTTATAGAAAGTTCTGTGGTATTGCTACCCTCCGCAAA
The DNA here is from genome assembly GCF_013339745.2 of Dermacentor silvarum. Lineage (NCBI taxonomy): Eukaryota > Metazoa > Arthropoda > Arachnida > Ixodida > Ixodidae > Dermacentor > Dermacentor silvarum. The sequence goes on along the minus strand of NC_051161.1, from coordinate 100,692,405 downwards.
GTTGCACACGTTGTATGAAACGGAATATAAGTTTTTAGAGCGCTGATGTCTGGCTGAACGAAAGAACGTCGAGGGCCGGAATACCACAGAGTTCGCGCAGTACAGTTGCGCGCTGCGCCGAAGGCGCGTGTTTTCGGACGCAGTTTTTCCGTTTTTGTGCTTACGGGGCTCAACAAGAAAAGAAAAACTGGCGCTCTTATGTACAGCCCTATTAACAAGTTTTGAGAGCACGCAGTCACCAGATCAGTCGACGAGCTCTGTTGCAGGCTTGAGAAGCTTGAGATAGCAGCTTTTTCATTCTGAGTCTTTGGGTTCTTAGAACAACGAATGCTCTAATGGTGCCCCCACTCGGCGATCTCATTACACGTTCAGCCAAGCCGAGGTTAAAAAAATTTGACGTAAACTTAGCATGCACTCATCACGTACCAGGGGATATAAGGGCATTCAAAGAAAAAAACGTACAAATGTGTCGATCATACAAGACGCCGTTGGCCTTGCTCGCTTCCCAAAAGCTGTTAATTGCCACGTCACCATTACTGAGCACATAATTAACGCGCATTTGTTTGCTGCAGCTGCCGCTTTAACGTTTGATGACAGGGTCTTATATAGATGTGACGAAAACAATCGGGTTGTACCATGTTGTTTGAACTAACTTAAAGGCCTATGGGCTGAGAAAATAATGATACTTATTCCTTGTTCTTTTTTTTTCAGCAAAGCATAGGCGCCATCTCTATTTTTGCAGCAGCATTGACTCTCGTGACAGGTAAAGTTCGATATTTTGCAACTGCTTCTTCCTACATCATTTTTTTATTGCGAACAATTACGAAGTCACACGCATGGCGCTCCATGTACTGCAGCTTTATTTAATTTATTTTTACCATTTTTATTGCCCTCACGGCTTTCATATTACAGAGGGGAGGGATATGAAAAGACAGAGTAGCAAATCCAACGTCTCCAGTAACTGGCGTTATAGCAATACATTACATTACATAGGTAAACAGACAAAACAGGTGAAACAAAGCACGGTGATGCGCATTACTTTTTGACTCGTGTTTGTTAATTGAAATAAAGGCAGTTGAGAGTCAGCCCTCTGTATGTTCACTTCGTTCTTGTCCTTTGTCGTTTGGTCGCGCTGTACTTAATCATGAAGGAACATTAAGATGGCGAGGAATGGAATATGGTGCCTTATACTCACTATAGGGGATCGACCAATAAATGGTTTAATTACTCCAAGTAGTGTTCAGAAATATATTTACAGGACTGATATAACATAAATGCTGCTGAAAGGCGAAATGGCACTTTGAAATGTGGAATAACAACAGGAAGAATCAATATTCAATAAGAGAAAAGTAAACAAAATAATTTAGACAAATTTTAGAGGGCATTCAGTTGCACACCACCAGAAATTACTGGACGGTGGAGTAAACACTCTTTTTTGCTGAATCCCGCAGACTATAGCCTCAAACTGAAGAATCACTCACTTCAGTGTGTCGCCCACAGATGCAACTGGGCAAGATTCGTTCGTTTTTACAGCAAACCTGTATATGGGTAGGGTATCGTGTATTTTTGTTCTCCGTCAACAAAAATGTGGGCCGATCCTGGTGATGGTGTAGAAAGGGCCAAACCACAATGGCAAATACCCGTGTCGAGTCCAGGTGGCGGGCTCCGGGACCTGAAACGTACCCTTACCCTTGGCACAAGGGTAAGACCATATTTTATTTGAATGTTGAGGGCACAAGAAAGAGGAGGAGAAGAGTGAAAGGTGTACAAGAAAAGGATGGAAACAAAAAGAAACACACGTGGAAAGCCAGACAAGGAGTGGGAAGCGCCAACAGCGAGGCGCTAACGGTGAGCAACATGGCGCTGGTAGATCTCCCGCGATGCGGATATCACATCGCTCACGATGCTACCTCTTGAAGAGCCTCAGGTAGTACCATGAGCAGATTCGCCGCACCATGGGGTCGTTGGCGGGGTCCCGAGAGCCCAGTGCGCCGACGATAATCGCGTGCACCGCCACCCGTTGATAACGCCGTGTCAGATGGAGACGGGCTACGATCGGATCTTAGCCCAAAAGGCCGACCGGCGTCAGCCATGTCTGCGTTCGCGCCACCCTCTCTTTGTCGGCGTTCCAAGCGCTTGCGCATATAGTTTCCTTTCCTTCCGCTCTCCCGTGGTGGCGGTGCCGTCGAAACGTCACGCGTGTCTAGTTTCCACCGGTTCCTCGGTATGGCGGTCCCGTCGTCCACGCGAATGTATTAAAAAAACAGAAGTACAACTTGTTCTCCATTTTAAATTTTACTTCTCTTCTGTCGTAATGTGGAGGAGGCGTATAGTCCGAGGACTAACGCACCTACAAAAAGCGACCTCCCGCATTCACTTGGCGTTTTGAGCACGATCTTCATCGGTGGTGTTTGCCGCCCGCCGGCGACGATTGTATTGTCGTTTCTCTTCCTGCCGTCGCTCTTCGTAGATTGCGTCGCTCCTCGGGAGTCCGGTCCATACGCGAATATGATGGAATTAATATAATAATAACAGAGGTACTGAGAGAATGTGTGTGCGTACCTATCGTCGCGATGACCACCGATCAAGACAATAAATATGTTCGTACCTTTGTTCAAAATTCTGTATCACCTCTGTGTCGTCTGCTAAACAGCGTCGCTGGTGATCCAACTTCACAGAGTGAAATGGCTCTTGATTTTTTTTTTTACGGAACCACTGCTTGGGTTCTTTCATCTTTGTTTGCCTTGCGCTTAGACCGGGGCTTCGTAAAGTCTTAGGGTCTCGTTCGAGCCAGTTTCGTGCACCAGAACGATCACCTCTAGTTGTAGTTTTAATCTTAGAGCTCGAACTTTGCCACAGTCGTGATGGCGCAGACTATAGCTTCAAAGGCCTCTAATCCACTTCCGATAATTCAAACCAGTATACTATGCTCCTTTCCTGGCTCTTCCGGTCCCTTCGTCACTTATCCTCGCACCAGTAGGGTCATGTACGTGACGTCACCAGGATAAAAGCTATTGAATGGTGCATGTAGACGAACGGCGTCAGTTCCGATTGCTTATTCGCACGACAGCCCCGCTCTTCTTAAGAGAAGTTACGTATTTTGCTCTTGTGTTATCGCGTGCCCGGTTTGCCGATGCGCGAGGGACCAGACCCTGTCTATATCCTGATAGGTGGCTTTTTGTCAGTGTACCACCAAGTGTCGTTAATGCTCAAATAAAATAATTGATTCATTGGTTGATAGTAGCGACGGACCAACAATATGCTACCTGCAGACATTCCCGCGCCTGGCCGGCAGCGTACCAGCAACAATGTGTAGAAAGCAGAACATTACCCGCAGAAAGAACAATGATGTACATGACTATTTCAAACCTTAGGAAATCTGCTTAGAAGCAAGGCCTATGTGTCCAAAATATGCTATTAGGTAACAACAAAACTTTGCAAACACAAGCCAAATAAATATGAACGACAGACGTGCTAGAGAATAACAGCATGAAGGACACTTTGTGGCGACCGGATGCTGTGCACCTGCAAAGGTCATACTGCGTGCCTGCGAACATCTCTGCTTTATTTTTTTTTTCTATTCGCTTCTTTTTTCTTTCACGATTGCCCGCCGCGGTAGATGTATGCCTACGGCGTTCTTTTGCTAAGCACCAGGGCGTCGGTTCATTTTACCGCCGCGAAGGTCACAGTTTTATGGAATCGAAATGCAAAAACGCTCATTTCTGAAATTTAAGTGCAGGTTAAAAAATCCCAGGTGATCTGAATTAATCCGGGGCCCTTCACCATGGCGTCTCTCACTGCCCCAGAGTTGCTATGGGAAGTTAAATCTCGTGAATCACGAATCTTTTTCTAAGAGTGGATAAGGTTTGAAACAGGCTTCCCTGTGAAAATATGTGTGTATGTATATATATATATATATATATATATATATATATATATATTCCAGTGTTTCTGTTTTTAGCTCTACCAGGAAATGCTAACATTATTCTAATGGCATGAACGCGATGCCCGAAATAGCGCTCTACAGGCTAATAACGTCGTAAGTTTATGCGCTTGTGCCTCTTTCATAAAATCTACTACACTAACCCTGTTCTTAAAGATGAGTTGTTCCTTCCCCCATCCTATATCTCACCTCGCAACGATCACCAAATGAAGGTGGGGATACCACGATGCAAATCCAACTATTACTTTTACTCATTTATACCACGCACTGCCGCCGACTGGAACCACCTTCCCGCCTCCATCGCTGCTATTAGTGACACCATTAATTTCAAAAAGATTGCCAACGACTTCATATGTACTCACCACTCCTCTCTGTAATGCCCTCCGGCCTTGAGAGTATGTAAATAAATAAATAAATAAATAAATAAATAAATAAATAAATAAATAAATAAATAAATAAATAAATAAATAAATAAATGCAGCAGAAAGTCTCCGCGATCAAATCGAGCATTATTCCTGCCCTAAATAGGAGGTTCAGTGAACCTGCAGCAAACATACAGTGACGTATAGCCCCGCATCATACATTCACCACGATCACCTTAAAGTTCTTGAGAGGCTCGTTGTGCGCTACGTTTCACAGCTTCTTCACACCTTATTAACATAAAAACGAATGCTTACGCACGGCACCTTGTGTGTTGTGGCTTGAAACTGCTGTGACGTCAAGGAAATTTCTAGGCTGACTGCGCAGAGAGTGAAACTTTTCACATAGCGGGCTTTTCGGCTAAACAGTTTATGCCCTCTCATACAAACTGATGAGTAGTATATACTGTTCGAAGTTCGGTGAAATTCTATTCGTTCAAATAGGTACTGGGAGTACAAATTTAGGCGAAAACGTCTGGGCCATCCCTCGCCTCTGACCTGGCGTGTCCGTGTCCACGAGCCAGAAGATCGATCACAAACCTGAGGCCTACTTATAAAGTGTCTTTATGCGTACGAACAGTTCTCCATTTTTCAGCTCTTTTCACTAATAACATTTCTACCAAGATTTCCCGCCACTTCTCGTTGCAATACACGTTTAAGTGCGAACTGTCTTTTCAATGGTAGCCCTTTACATGCAATTTATAAAGGAAAAAGAAACCTAATAAACTGTAGTCGCTGAATAGTCGACATGGTGGACTGATTATTAGCGATTGCTGCTGCCAAGTTGCAAACTGATATTGAGGTATAGTGCAACCTGATCTTCATAACTAAAGAAGGTATTGCGAGTTCGGCCCCTGAATCATTTTGCGTAAGTATGTAATTAGGGTGATTTAGGAATTCGGACTTACGATTGAGTGCGCCCGTTTTCGCTGTAGCACAGCATGCAGTATCGCGGGGTGTTATAGAAAGCTTTTCAATATATTGGCCACTCCTCAGTAAGGAGAGTTCACTCAGATGAGAAGAGATTGATTTCGCAGGAGGATCAGGATAAACAAGGGACTCTACAGACTTCGCTTTTATGGCTTAGCATCAACCACGAAGTTATATGCGTGTTGTTTTGGCCTTTTGTCGCAGTGAGTGAGATGTTACGGCATTCCCAATCAAAAGTTCTCGTTCTCGGCAAAAAAGTATCAGTTACGATCAACGGTACATGCGAGTTATGTAGTAGTGTAGTCGCTTTGGCTAGGAAATGTTTTCTTGTGCAATGTGGAGAAATGATTCTTTGCTTACAGTCACTTATCGTACGCTTTTTGTGGCACTTTATTGCTTGTTGCATACCATGCGGCTTTTGACACCTTGCAGCTTTTCACGTACCGCTTCTTTGGTGCATTATTGGCATTGGATTTTCTGGAACCTTCTACACAGCAATGGTAAGCAAACGTCACTGAATAAACGCACACCTTAAATATCTCGGTATATCTTGTGCAAATTCCAAATTCGTCACTCCATTGTGGCACCTTACACGTGCAGTAAGGACAAATAGAATCGTAGTGCTCCTGTAGTCGCAAACGTTCAAGGAAAATCATACAGTCCTAATTGAACGCTTTTCTGGAGGCTGTTAAATAGTACGACAATTTTGGCGTCCCCAAATAAAATGCAACTTTCAAAATCGTCTGTCGGCCAGAAAATTATCATATAAATACCGATCAGACCGTGGTGCCTACAAGGTAACCTCATTGTGAATGACGTTCTGCAGTAATGACCGATAACGCATTGAGGGTAGCCAATTCTCCAAAAATCAAGTACACTTGAGAAAGAAACAATCTATCACCAATTTGGCCTAATTTACCAAGCCCTTTATCGGCAAGCTATGTAACCGGAACTTTCCAAATGTGCTTACAAATAAACATATCTGCTTTGTGCAGAGCGTCCCATTCTGGCCTTCTTCCGGGAGAAGCGCCACATCTGTTGTTGAAGAAGATCCGCTCATCCTTCCTTCTGAGTTACACAACAAGCTTTGGAGATGAAGGTGCCAAACTATAGCCAACTGGGGTGTCTGTTTTTCTACCCAGGGAGGACTCCGAGGTGTGGTCTGGACAGACTGCATGCAGTTATTGTTTATAATTGTGGCTCAGGCTACAGTTATAGCAAGTATCGTAGTTGGCTCATTATCACAAGGTTCCATGGTCCAGCCACTAGGTGACATGAATTTATGGACCTACATTGGCAAGTGAGTTCGTGTGAAGTTTTTTTTTCCCAATCGTGTATTAAATGCTCATGAGTGAGTACGCTATACCCCACATCATAAAATGTGATCGCATGGACTTCTACTCCGTGTCAGTTTACTGTTACGCTTTCCGTTTATGACATTTATTTGCAAGTTTGTACATCGCGTATATTTGTTAAGACTGATGTGGGATCAAGTTTCAATGTGATGCAATGATTGTACTTAACAACTAGACCATGCTCTCGGTGTGTGCGGACTTCGTGATATTGTTGCATCATTATTCTGACTTTTCGCTAGCGTGTAGTGTTTTTGTTTACTTTAATGCTTGCTTTGCTTTCTTTCTTGAGCATCGTATTTGGTATATTGGTGTAGGTAGCCTTAAAGAGGCCTACTTTTGCGTATTTCATTTAACAATTAAGTACGACAATAATATTAATAATACCATTCGCAATATAATATTATTGTTATTGGTATATTACTATCGACGCTATCATTTATATTATTACCTTAAACAATGATCGCAATATCCTGTAAAAGAGTAAACGTACTATCTTTTTGATGCACCATTGCTCGAAAATAATGGCGCAATTTATTACACAGAAAATAATCTATTACGTACGCGTAAAATTATTTGCGCGAAGGTATTATGATGACGTCTAAAGCAGTTTCTCGATCGGCTGTGCACCAGAAAGGACGGCACAGTCGCAAACGATGACAACTCTTTTGCAACGATTACTTTTGCTTGAGCATTCGTTTTGGGTAAAGACGTATAAACAAGCCGTAAATGCATCTCCGCAATGACTCATCTATCTGAATGACAGTAATTGTCACAGAAGATTACACCCGGAAGCATGTGTAATCGGCGCCTGAAGCACTCGTGTCACTGATGAGGACAAACGTGAAGCAGGAAAACGTCGCGGTGCATAAATCACTCAGAAGTGCAATATAAATTGAATTCTTCGACGCTTTGTATCCTGCAGCTAATGTTTTATTGCGATAGCAGTTATATGGACACTCCAGACGCATTTCTGCCGTCGGCGTCAACGTCGCTGTGAGATTCCGTATAAAGTCCACGGGCGATAAAATCTCGCCGCGCGCTCTATGTGCCAGTGAAAGCCTCCGAGGGTGAGGCGGCGAACGCTTCTCAATCTCGCGCACCCAAGGGCAGAAAGCGGGAAGAAAGCAGTATTGCACTCGCGCTCAACGCTCCGGAGAGAGGGTATGGATGGGGGGGTGGGGGCGTTTTTCTTCGCGCCGCGTGAGCGACCGCGCGCATCCGCAAGGCCACAAGGCTCCGCAGGCTCCGGGGGAGGGTATACGGAGGGGGACGCCGCTTACTACGACGCGCGCTTCTGCCTGCACAGCTATATATTGAAGCCCATCTGCGGCGGGGACAGAGTCCTTGCTCCCTGGGCTGTGTTTTCGCGTCTTCGCGTGGAAGCGAGCAGCGGGACGAAGGTCAATTCGCTCGCTGCTGCTTCCGGGCTTACTTACTACAGCGCTTTGACAGCAAGTTTCCGCGGTCATCGAGTGAAATTCGTTCATGTTTGCTTGCGCCTGAACGCATGAATGTTTGTACCCAGCCGATAAAACTACTATCCTTACTTCGTATAGTTGTCCACTAGTTTGCTATCCCAATCGATGTTTCGTCTTTCGGGCGAAACTGCAACTTTTTAAAAACTTTGGTACTACTTTTATATGAAAAAAGTAATAAGGGCATAATTCTGGGGCATTCAATTTGAGCATACGAAGCTCTTCTGACAAAGTATTTCGCCATCTTTGTCTTGACAGCTTCAGTTTTGACTTGACCAGTGACGAAAACGTGTGGGCCTGCCTTGTCGGCTCCTCAGCCATAGGAATCTATAGGTTATGCCTCGATCAGGTTGTGACCCAACGGCTGCTAGCATCGCCAACACTGAATGAAGCAAAAAGGTAAGATTAATGTTTTGATCATTAAAATCTTCGTGAAAGAAAGCTGGCTTTTGTGCGGAGTCCTTCGGTGCTACTATATTGTTGTTTCCTTTTCTACCCAAAGGACTGATTTATGACCTAGAGGATTCTTCAAAAAACACGCGTTTCCTAGTAGTCCTATCCGTGGCACTCGCTTACATGCGGAGAAACTACTTTGTCTTTAAAAAAACTTGCCGTAAAATACCAGAGAGACTGATACTCATGTACAAATATTACCATTTAGCTATTTCCGTGATTATTTCTTTTAATTTTAACATTGAACCAGAGCAACAGCACCAAGACCTGGAGCTCTTGATGGGCCCGTTCAGAAATTAATTATTAATTGCTGCGGGTATACACTAGACAACGACAACAACAATGGCTACACCTTGTCGAGCTATGTTGAACCAAAATTACAACACTAGTGCGAACGACAGCGTTAAAGCTTTACAGAAAAAAAGCATAGAAAGTGAAGGTAAAAGACGGTCATCACTCAGGACAGTTCCTAAGAAGCGCTGCTGTACCACGCAGAACCGAAAGGCTATCGGAGGTTCCGGATGGAACTCGCCGTAGAGCGTCGACGCCTTTGGAAAGACGCTGCTGATTTTTGTCGATCAGTGAGTCTTCCGCTACCCGGTGGACCTCTGGCACTCAGGCCTCCAGGATAAATTTCAGCCCTTCTTAAAGCGCACGCTGCGCATTACCTCGGGTAGCCTTTAGCTCCTCCGTGGTACAGCAGCTCTTTTCACGAAGTCTGACCTTGAGTGAATGACTTATATGTTTATATTTTCAGTTCATGTTCTCTACTTGTTTTCGTACCACATTAGCGCTCCCCTTTGCAGGAAATGTCGCCCCAACTACCACCGATTTACTATTCTGAAGTGAATACCGAACTCTCATTCCACTGCACGCGTGTGTTTTACATAACTGCAGTTGCAACTAATTCGGAAGTAGCATATGCGGCCGCTCAGTGACAATGCAATTCTTGTCCTAAGCAACATTATCGTGAATTCATATTTCCTGCCGCGCAGGCTAAATCTCATTATGTGGATCTCAACACAGCACGTACGCTCAGATTTCATACAGAAACATGGTTTAGCACACAGCTAAGCTGCCCCTCCCAGCCAGAGTGTAACGACAGGCAGTAAATGATACAAAAATTATAGCTAGCGTTCTCATACCATCGCGGTACAGTGACCTTCCGGAACACCGTACTTATTTGATATAGTGGATGAGCTCAATGGTTAGCTTATGTGCATCCATATTACTATAAGTATGCATAGCAGTCGTGTCCAATAGGCGTGATAGCCTACCGCACGTTTGAGTGGCTACATTTCACACTGACGTCGATCATTGTACTAGAGATATAAGGATATCAATCATCAGCTGCATTTGATTTTCATGGGTTAGGAATGCCTGATCATCAATTATCCCGTAAACAACATCGTTTCGCTTTTTATAGCAAATAGATATTTTTGGCTTTATCGCTAGCTCGTTTTCGTGGTCGATGGTTGACGGTCTGTGGCTGGAGATCGATGTTAGCCGGACTTTGACCGCCGATGCAAAAGGCACGTTCACTCCCGTAACCCAGGCCAATGGAGGAACCACGTTAGCCGCCGAACGCCAACTACATTACACCTCTTTGAGACGCACGTGCTGTCGCGCGAGAACTTCGCGGCATCTGGGGGTTTAAATGGCCACAGCGCTCAAAAAAGAGAGCACACCTCTTCTTTTCCCGCCGTTATCTCCCCCTGTGGTCCATGCGGAAGAGAAGAATGACAGCCACATTCCACTCCAGCGTTCGCCCCGTCGGAGACAACACACGTGTGATGAACAGGCTTAGATACACCTACACTGCCCATACATATGCGTTGTTTAACGGCTCTGTTCTCTCTGAATAACGCAATGAAACAATCACCGTTACCGCATATCCTCACTCAAACAAATATGCGCCTTTGATCGCATCATTCTTTGAATAAGGCGAGTAGCTTACTAGAAGCGTTCGGCTATTCACTTACATTAATCATAATCGTCTATGTTTCCTGTACATTTTTTACTTTATTTGCATTTGAAACTTAAGAAGCAGAAGAAGCTTTCAGAGTTCTGGGAATTTGCTGGCGCTCCGAGATATTCAAACTCTAATCATCGCAATATATGAAATGTTTGATGTGCCCTCATAGTCATAATGGGTCTTCAAACTCATAAAGTTCCCACAGAAAAGCAGACCTCGACATTACGCTCGTATAGGTGCATAAAACAGTTTGGATGTTAGAGTAGAATCAGTTGGTGCACATGTAGTCACGTGACAGTCACAGTAAGGCGAAGCACACCTCCGTACGTATTAATCCTGATGTCGTGTGTAGAGAGAAACGGTCAACGTGGCCTTTGACTGGAAAGCTCGGACACCTCTCGGCGCAATTTTAACTCAGCGCATTATTGAAGAGGTTAAGAAACAGCGGGCCTTCGCGGCTTTGCATATGCAAGAGCGCAAACATAATTGTGAATTCTTCGTGTTCTTTTGTATGCCCGGCAGATTGCGTCCCCTATAACCTTGGTTCCTTCATTTCTAATACTCTATTTATTTCTCTAGGACAACAGGAAAACAAGCATGCGTAGCTCTAACAGCTTCATTGTAAAGTACAAAGAAATGTGCGCACCGATGAACTAAACTTGAATCCGACTACACTCGATCATTACAGACACATTTTCGAATCGCCCGTATCTCACAGCTCAAACGCTCGGGAACACCGTCTCGAAAATTAAAGTTTATTTCATCATCTAGAGTATATAAAATATGTCTTTCAATTGGCACATATGTTTTCAGCAAACTATCTTGGCTTTCTACGCAGAACTGCATTCACAGGCGCGCTTCTCTTAGTGCTGCTGTACTGCCTGTGCTTATCAATGGGTGTGTCACTGACTGTATGGTTTCGTGGCTGCGACCCTGAGCTGCTCGGCGTCATCAAGAGCATTGACCAAGTAAGTACGGAGTTTTTAATCGCTCTTTCCGATATGTAAATGATATGTACTCCGATACGATATGTACTCCGATACGATATGTACTCCGATATGATATGTACTCTTGGTTGTCAGGTTTATTTATACGGGTATAAAAGTCGCGAACGTAAATCACCTGTTGACATGGTATTATTACAGGCTGTTGGGGGCGATGATCTCGTATATTTCTACAGGGGCGACGGCAACTTGGTAATCTACGTCAACTGACATTACGGGCAGAAACAAGCCGACATTACATTGAGTGAATAATGAAACATTCTGTTCTACAAGCAGTGTTGCCATTTTAGCGATTTTGTCGCTAGATTTATCGATTTTGTCTGTCTAGAGACAAATGTTTCAATGTAGTGACCGGCGACTTTTTTTCGGTGACGTGACACAACAACTGGCGACATTTTAACGACTTCAAATTTAGGAACGTTGCTTTGAAAATAGCTATCTAGAACGTAATTTATTATTAAAAAGCGACATGTGAGCGGCCAAAACTGGCTGTATGACGCGTAGGCTTTGTAAACATGATAAGGCAATGGTTGCCTTCACAGCATCCAGTGTGGTCACAAAATGCATGTTTTTTTTTTCTTTCTACGAACCCAAATTGAAGGGTCTTAAAGCTCGGGTTCCTGCACTCTCACTAAATTCGTTCGATTGGTGGACATTTACAAATGTTTGTCACTGTCATATTTTGCAGGCTGCACGTGGAGAATAATAAATATCGACTGTAGAAAGGCGTATACATAGGAGTGGCTGGGCTCATCATGTGAGCCTGAACAAACTGTTTCCTGATCACATGGGCTTTGGACACACCAATAATGAGAGCAGCATTCCGAGCAAGTTGGTAATCCATTACTAAAGTATTATTGCGCAACAAAAATACATGGACGGGAGAGAAGAACACACACACCAAGCGCAAACTTTCAACTAAATTTTATTGTGCCACCATAAAATTTAGTTGAAAGTTTGCACTTGGTGTGTGTGTTTTTATCTCCAGTCCATGTCTTTTTGTTGCGCAATAATACTTTAGTAACACACCAATAGTTCACAGAGCGGCATGGGAGTGTAGTAGTTGTAGTAGTTCGCCTGTATAAAGGTCACGTAAATGCCATCACCGTGTTAATATGCGATCTTGGGCGTCTTGCAGAGTTTTGCTATTTTCAGCAGAGCCGAGAATTAAAACATTTCAAGGAATAATGTGGCGACAAAGTGCCTTTGCATGCTAGGAAAATCAGATTGCTTGTGTTCTTTTGAATCGTGCTCCACTTGTAACCTCATAATCTGAGAGTAAACACCAAATTTCAGCTGTGATCATCCATTGTTATGTAGATATAATAGTAAGGTAAAGGCGGTCCCTACACACTGTTGGTGAATTCACTGTTTATTCCACACTCACACGGATTCTAGGCAAACGTGTCACGTATGGGTAAATTATTTACGTAATGCTAGCTTATATATGATGTTTCAAAACGCCTACATTGCTCAAAATTTGCTCACAAGCTTTAGCGATAACTTTAGCTACTTTGCAGCAACGTATAGCAGAAATTTAGCGATTGTTCGTCTCACTTTAGCGACACGCTACGAAACCTTATGCCAATGCTGGCTACAAGCCGCACCTCTTCGTCAAATGATATGCCGTACTCACCTTGAAGTACACTTTATCCAGCACAAAAATATTGCACAAAGATGATATAAAAACTTCTAGCTCACCAGTACCATGTTCAAACAAAACTTGGTTCTAAGGGTTGCCATTATGCATGAGGAATGTTTTTCAGCCTCTTCGCATTTTAAAGTGGATGTGCGTGTCTGTGAAACTGTGATTCTACCGATAAACTCTAGCTGTGGAGCCATTCTTGGTTGATTTCTGGGTTTTAATTTGTGCACATCGCTGTTTTGCGACCACATGCCTCTATTATAGATTTCACGAAAGTAGATGCGACCACTAATCATCTTTCTACCTTTCTTCTAACTTACACTACTGAATGAGAATTGGTGTTCTCAACAACGCTCAATGATTAGTCAACATCTGCTTCCTCGCAAGCACTACTTTTCGTATGTAAGAATTCCGTGATGCAGCCATTCATTTACGGCTTCTTAAGCATGCCTAAAATAGTGAAGACTTCCTTGGCGTCATTTTCAATGACGAACTAGAGCACCAAACCTCCCATGCTGCACGTCAAAAATGCTTCACTGACGTTTTGGTAACTTCGCACACTTTCGCTGAACCAGGTGCACTGGCTTCAAAGGTAAAATGTTAAAGCACGTTAATCTTCAAGCAAAGCATACTAGCTTCCCTTCTTCTCTGCTTAAGTCCACATTTACGATCACCAAACTTAATTACGCAAATTAAATTGGAGATAGTGGTTTCCGAAGTGTTAATGTGAGTGACTCGGCGTATGTTGAATACGTTCCTAAAATTTCGCTAGAGTTGCTATATGGCATTTTACCAATCTTCCTAGCCAATTGGCGCATCGCAAACATGTATCTAACATCATGTTTGATTCTTGTTCATGCACATTTTGGCGAAGGCTTAAGCGCTTTGCTGCTCGAGGCAATAACGAAGGATTAAATGGCCTTCGTTAGGCCGAAGGCCTAATTTCAATTCAGTCATTGTTGCTGAGAGCTGCGCGAACTGTTCGCTTGGATAGTGCAACATTTGAACTTCGTTAACTTACAGGAACATAGATCGCGAGGAAAACAGGGAGGGCACATAACGTTAAGTGGTATGCAGCGGTTTTGGTGTGTACTCGAAGATTTTTTTATTATTTATCAAAAATAATCACTAACTCGATCACGCCATGCTTCCTCGGATTCAACTTTATATCTGTATTTGTTTTGTTACATTTTACTACAAGGAGTGCCGATGTAGTTACTTCCTTCATTTCATATTCTTATACTCTAATTTTTAATTCAATCTGCTTTTTTTGCCTTTTATTTCCGCAGCGCACATGTCGTTAAGCTGAAGTGTGCGGTGGTAAGAGCTATGACGGAGTATAAGTACGCTTAACCCGCACGTGAGTGAGTGAAATAACTTTATTTAGGTCCAGAGAAGACGCAGGGGAGACCCCGTGTCACCCGGCTAGTCCCACGTTTCACTCATTTAATGGCTCAAATTCAAGGAACAATGCTTTTAGACTACTGCGCGGGGCTTTGGAGATTGTTGAATAGTCCACGCCAAATATTTTCCTCAAGAGCAGCATAAATTTCATAATGATTTCCTCTGTTATAGATCCTGCCCTACTATATTAACACATACTTGGTGCACATACCCGGTTTTGTAGGCCTATTCCTTGCTGGGGTCGTCTGTGCTGCCACAAGGTATGACGTGTGTATCTTCTAATTTTCCTTATTCCCAATTTTTATTCCCGATTATTCCCACTTTTCTTCATGGGGGCTCATTATCGAATGCTGCAAAACTGCATGGTGTCGGCACTGCATTTTGCACTCATGCAACGCATAAAAATAATTTTGCCATGAAAAGCGCTCTTTACTAATTTTATGCTAAAGCGCAGATATCAAATCGCTTTACAAAGTAAGGCAAATAAAAAGGCAAGTTTCGGCTTTACTACATGATGACGAAGTTTCAAAATGTGAGATATATGCTTGTAAAAATGGTGTTCTATCAGCATGGTGGACTGGCTGGCTTTTGCGGCCATTGGGTACTGACCAGCGAGTGGACGGAGTCAATACTCTGGTTAAGATATTGCTGTTGTACTACGACAGAGAAAAATCAATTATGCAGGTCCAGCTGTACTATTTATCAAGTATTCGCACGTGCTGCATGCTAAAATTTACGGGCCTAATCTATTTGCCTTAAAAGTTTATTACTCTGACGCACAAGTAACTCGACATATTATACTCTGTACACATTGATCGCGCCTGTTTCCTTGATGCCGTTTGCGACACAAGTTGCACTCGAACTCTTACTCACATTGAATATCTATGTATTCTAGTAACAACTATAAGATCGTGACTTTTTTGTTTCTGTGCAAAATACAATCTTCTTGTACAAAATATTATTCTATAGACATTTGAGAATTATTCCTAAGCGGAAATTTCATAAAGGCTTTGAATAACACAAGGCGATCTTTTTCGCTACCCGGCTACATTTTAGTAAACGCAACGCAATTAAACATATTTGTCTTCGAAAAGACTGTGCTTATGCTAATTTCAGTATTCTTCCTCATCTTCATCGCCCAGCACGATATCTTCTACAATCAATTCTCAGGCGACTATAATATATGTCGATGTCATATCTCATCACTTCAAGAACGCTGAACAACACGTGTTATGGATTACGCGATGCACAGGTGAGAAGAAAACATATGTATTCGCCCCAACAAACTTTAACATAGTGTGAAGAACACTGAGGCAAACTATTTGTTGCTTTATTCTTTGGAAGGAGGGCTACCTTTTTTATTGACTTGTTTTCATCTATACCAACCGTGCCTTCGACGTGTGAGGCTTGGAGAATTACGAACCACAAGAAGTGCAAATTAGATCCAAGACAACGGCCTTTCAGCGTAGTAATGGCACTGCCAAGCTCTTGTGTTTTGTTGCATCACAACTATCTTAGCCTTTAAAAGGATAACATATTTACCAAGTTTGTTCTTTTTGGCATTGTCAAATTCCGCAATATTGTGGAATTTTGTAGTGGCGGCGTTTTGAGCCCATCAAAAAGAATATAGCAGCCCTGTGGGCCAATGAGGGGTGACAATACTGTCGAATTTGACAGTGTGCAGAATGACACCCCTGGACTGCAGTTCCATCATTAAATTAAAACTGGCTCACTCAAAGTGGTCACCTTGTTTAAACCAAAGATAGGCTCCCAATGATTAGGCCCGGTAGCTACAAAGTAAAGATGTTTTACGCGCTAATTGTAGCAGGTCAAACTACCGCTGCGTTGAGAGAAGTCGCTGGTGAAAACTTTGAATTCATTCTGACCACCTGATGTAAATCCTAATAATAGACACGACAGTTTGAAATAAATAGCTATAAACTTTTTAATAGCAGTTGTAGGTCGTCTGTCGCTGCTCTCATTACGTTGACGTATCACAAAAAGTTGCCAAAACAGACAACTTCATTTGTCTCAATCAGCGACTCAATGTTGCCCCTCAAGGGTAAGGGTGTTGGCCAGGGGGCAAACTAGCACCTTTGAGGATGGAATGGTTGTCACCAAGGAACAACTGACACCCACAGCATTACAACCACCGGTAAAACCTGAGCATAAGCTTCAGGTACGCGCTTGGCATTGCATTGCTGAGGCTTCCGGGCTCTTGGTTGGCTCGCAAATCTACAATGACACATTAGCCGGTCAGATTATCACCAAAAAAGAACCAGTTCTGCTACGCAACCCCCAGAAGCTATCAAAGAACGTTCACAGCAGAGCATGGACTTCCAACCCTGTTTTCCGGCGGGAGAGATCTCTTCAGCCGCACAGATAATCCAGGCAGCATGCGCCACTTGAGAAACTGCTCCAGTCAAGAAGCTAAGGGTTGCATTCATAGCTCGCTCTCCTGCCCTCTACCAACAACTCATTCGATTTTTACATTGCGCCAGCATTTGTGTTGTCGTGCACCCAACAGGTTCTATTTTGCTTGTGAAAGGCGGTTGTCGCTGCACAGAAGGATATGGGCGGTTCGTGCTTCATAAAGTTTTGAACATCAGGTCCATCTTAGTACCTAAAATGCGTACTGATTTGTGCTGCCACATGAATGCAATCACTGCTGGATAACAATTACCATTGCTACCTTACTTTCTTTCCGGCTGAGATGTATACAAACGCATCGTGCACGTCATAGACTGAAACGCCTCTGTCCAAGATATCTTGCACAATTTCAAATCCTCGTACCGTATACTGTGTTAGGTACCCGACGTATAGGGTCTAACAAAGTCAACAAATGTATCAAGGGTTATATTGGCTTTTATAGATAGCATTCCTCAATTGATAAAAGCGTATATGCCATCAAGAAAATTAGGAAACGATGTGGTAAGCGCGAAAAGAGAACAAGTGCGGTAATTAATGACAATCCGTATCATTATTCTCCCGCATGCAATGACAAATAGTAATGCATATTGACACGTATACATGTTTATCTTTCACCGGTGGCCGCTTTCCACCGGCTAGCAAATGTTAAACCGTTATCGCTCGGCGCAGGACGCACCTGTATCGGAAGTTTCTAGAACGTTATCGATGCTTCTTTCCGTTGCCTGTTTTCACCGACGCTTAAGTTATCTGATTGTATGACCGACGCGAATTGTCTAGAACTTTCTGGAAGACACGCGGGCATCAGGGATTAATCTGGAACCTTCGATGACTCAGGTATAAAAGCCGACGCGTTTCGCCGCTGATCAGATTTTCGACGACCGCCGACTGTGTTCAGCCGCTTTCAGTTGTGCTTTGAGTGTAGCTTGCTTTTGTGGGCACAGGTTCGCCCAATAAAGAATCAGTTTCGTTATACACAGTTTTACGACTGTTTACTTCAGCGTCACTACTACGTGACAATATATTCAAAACGTTGAGAACCAAGTTAAGTGTGTAGCTTCGACAAGCCAAGACAGCACGATGAGCCCTGTACAAAAGTTCATACGAAATGGCCCAAGGCTGCCTGAAAGGCCATTAATGCCGTTCTAGGCCGTCGCATGCACATTATGCCTGCAACAACGATAAAGATTGTTTCTACTGAAATGAAAGGTAAACAGTGTTGTCACCATGGTATTATTTTTGAAATTGAGCCTTAGCGACGTAGTACACAAACAATTTTTTATTGGTGTATACAACATCTGTTATCTAGGCTCGGACGTTCACAGTTATACTATATTAAACTTTCTGCAGCTACATGGCACGTTGCATAGCTAGTCTTCTCGCCAAGGCACATACACCACGCATTCATTTTGTTTTGTTTAAACTACTGCACAATTGTCTGCGCATACGGCAATAGAAGTTAACCTCAGGAGGCTTTTGGTGTGTCAATTTCGTCTCTCATATAGGGAATCATTTAGTTCACTTCTGCAATAAGAAAAGCGCCTTTTCTTGCGAAGCATCCTTTGACTCTGGCCATGCACTCTACGGTAGGTTTTAGAGCGCAGCTCTTATTGGCCCGTTCCTGGGGCGAACTTCGGCCACGGGAGTAACCGAGCGAATGAGCACAACAGCAAAAGATGAAAGAGCGCGCCGCCAGCCGCGAACGGTAGAAACTACAGTGTACTAGAATATTGGGTAGTGTGCTCTCTGCCCTATGCGTCGTGTATATGCATTTATGATGCAAGAAAACTGTCCGCAACTTGACCAAGTGCGGTCAGCTTGGGCAAGGGTCCACTGCTAATGAGAGCGGCGTTAGCTCGACGCTGGCCTTAGTGGACCGCAGTGGACGATTACACGGTGATAACTAGTACTATAAACGAATCATGGTTAAACGAATCATCGCGCTCACATTATCGTCACAGTAACTGCTACAAACTACCGCAAGCTGCCCACTTTAGTGGCGAACCAGCGCCCAAATTCATGCACTCGCGAGGTCATCGATACCGCCTCCCGAGCCGTCGCAGTCACAATGGTAAAGTTATATATATATATATATATATATATATATATATATATATATATATAGCACAAAATGCGAATTGACGCCTTTCTGGTAATACAGATAGCAAGAACGTATTTAGATTTACGCTATGGAGTGAAGTAACCCGCATAGAGTACGCGCCAGACTGCAAAACGTTTCAGGTGAGAATGTTTGTAGCGCCATCCCTCGGAGGCGACATCAAGGGCCTCCAGCGGAGCCGTCATCTGAGCCCACTACCCCTATTCTAGAACACTATAGTAGAAACTAGAGTGTACTAGAATACGGTCGAGTAGGACGAGCGGCTGGGGCGGCGCATGCTTTGCAGTGAGGCGCCCGACGTGGAAAAATACTGTGGCGGCGCTGCGATCGAACTGGATTGGGCCGTATCAAGGTTGCGCCGTTGGAAACTGCTGGCGATACAGCTCGACAGGGTCATTCGTACTACTTCGCGCGCTGGTATTTGCGTTCATATCGCTCAAATGGTGTTCATAATTGCATATGACATGTATTTATGCCTTAAGAATAAATTCCTTTCTTTCTCTTTTATTTTATTTTTTAATGCCGCTCGGTAATTGCGCGTGCATTGCGGCCGCTGTGTCGGCTTTCATTCTACTATGTTATTGTACGGTTCCCTTTGGAGAACAAATATTTTTCGCGTTCTTCAAGCAGCATGTATCTCTCGTGCGTATTGTTGCGCATATAGTTTTCCATCAGTAGGTCTTACGAAAAGCACACGAAGAAACATATGTAACCTTCTTGCTTGCCGCTTCAAACAAGTAAAGCATATCTGCCCCATCCGGCGCCTATACTCAGGTTTACGGGAAGCATTGTTATAGATAAAAAAAAAGAAAGAGTAAACTGCAGCGCTACATCCCATTCAGTTTCCGCCTTCCTCGCGTAACAGAATGCGGAGTAATTGGTACGGGGTCATTTATTGCAGTCGGACCGCGATTGAACGCCTAAAATGGTTTTAGTTAGTCATTCTACATGCTAATATTTGGCCGTAAGCCGTACGTGGAATTTTTTTCCAGTCGATACTTCAAAAAAGAAAAAAAAAGAAGAGAAAGAGTGCCTGCGCGGTATGCCCCAATTAGTGGCTATATAGTGGATACGGCGTTGCGCTGCTAAACTGGAGCTGGTGGGTTCAATCCAGGTCGCGGAATTCGATGGGAACGAAATAGAAAAAGACTATTTAGGTGCACGTTAAAGAACCCAGGTGGTGAAAACTAAACCGGGTGCCTTATAATGATATCGTAGTTTTGCCACGTAAAACCAAAGAATTTGTTTAAATTTAAAAAAAGAGAGAGAAAAGTAGGTGGCTGCGTTCTTCGGCTTTTTTCTAGGGGTAAAATAAATCATTCTCCAGTCTGATTTCCGAGAAAAACATGTTACGCGCTTGTCCTATATTTCATACATAAATGTAATGCCGTTCCCAAATGTATGACCGCTCAACTCAGCAGCTTGTACATTATAAACGGCTGCTTTCAGTTATTCGGTGCACTATCATAACGATCACAATGAAACAATTAAAGGAACGGCATGACTCACATACACGTAAAAATGTGCAGATCTGTGCGTTCGGTGAAGTGTGGTACCACACGGGGCACCCAATTTTAATGGGTGGCAAACTTGATGAGACTGTCAAAAAAAAAAAAAGTTTTCCTTGTCTGAATCAAGTTAGCAGATTTACAGGCTGCCCCAAAACGGGGCGTTTATATTGAATGACAGCTAGGAACTTGTTAAGCAGGACTTATTAACACCCACGCGTTAATTCTCTCAGGAACTGCGCCTCTGCGCAACAACCACGACTCTACGACAGCACAATCATCCGGAATAACACTCCTCACTTCCATCGGTCCCTCACCTTTGAGACTACAACAGTGCCGTTATGCGTTACATTCGAACGGAAACGGCTATTCGGCGTCGTATAGTATATCAAGAACACTTGCATATATATATATATATATATATATATATATATATATATATAAGATGTTTTTGCCTGCTATGAATAATATTTCTGCGAATGAGAGTTTTATGTGCAGTATTCCCTAATAAGTGTATTACTGCAAGCACGTGCGCTTATTCCGGTCGGGAGTTCTCGCTTTTTCAATTCGTGCATTTAGACTATTTGTCATTTTTCCCCTCACATATATATCGTGAAGATATATGTCTATGTACCCTTTGATTTCATTACCTAGAAATACATTGGTCATTCTTCGCGCCACGCAGTTAATAAACGTAGTTTATTTCAGTCTAATGCTGTTTTCTTCGATGACTGTCCCTGATCAACATCCACCAACAAGAAGCGTGCGTAAAATGACACGATATCAATAATAAAATTTTCTTACGTAGCTTCATGTTGCAGAGATACCAGTTACTTTTAGAAGACAGTGGTAAAAACAGCAGTTCACCTGGTTAAAACTACATTTGGTACCGGCCGTCAAGAGTCATGGGCGCACCGAAGTAACTAAACCATTAAAAAAATGTACTGCACAGAGGTTCTGCGAGAAAAACTGGACATCCGCCAGCGTCCGCGTAGCGAATGCGCGCTCGCTAGCAGACGACGCGCTTGACAACGACACCAAAATTGAAGACGTCGCGTTGTAAAATCTATGCCTCAAATATATATGTTTGGCAAAATGGTGCAAACATAAAGTTGCAGTTGAAATAAAGCGCTACTTTAAGAGCGTACTATGCGCAATCGGCCTCGGCGCCCGCAGCGAAAGTACGTTGAATATGCCGTGGAGCGCGGCTCCGCCCCAATCCAGTTCGCTCGCAGCGCCCTCGCATAATTTTTCCACACGCGGCGCCTCATCGGGAGAGCGCCGTTCGGCCCACTCGACCATTATCTAGTACACTCTACATGAAACCAATTTCCCGCGCGCCATTTTTTTCCTTCCTCCATGCCGCGCGCACGTCACTGAAGGAGCCCCTCTCATTGGTTTCTACTAGAGTGTACTAGACAATGGTCGAGTGGGCCGAACGGCGCTCTCCCGCTGAGGCGCCGCGTGTGGAAAAATTGAGCGAGGGCGCTGCGAGCAAACTGGATTGGGGCGGAGACGCGCTCCGCGGCATATTCAACGTACTTTCGCTGCGGGCGCCGAGGCCGATTGCGCATAGTACGCTCTTAAAATAGTGCTTTATTTCCACTGCAAATTTATGTTTACACCATCTTGCTAAACATATATATTTGAGGCATGGATTATACAACGCGTCGTCTTCAGTTTTGCTGTCGTTGTCAAGCGCGTCGTCTGCTAGCGAGCGCGCGTTCGCTACGCGGATGCTGGCGGCGCCCAGTTTTTCTCGCAAAACGTCTGTGTAGTGCATTTTTTTTTTTAGTTGCTTTGGTGCGCCCATGACTCTTGACGGCGGGTACCAAAGGTAGTTTTAGCCAAGTGAACCATTGTTTTTATTACTGTCTTCTAAAAGCAACTGGCATCTCTGCAATGGCATCTCTGCACATGCACTGATAGCGTGTCATTTTACGCGCGCTTCTTGTCGGTGGATATTGATCAGGAACAATGATCGAAGAAAACAATATTAAAGTGACATAAACCAGGTTTATTAGCTGCGTGGCGCGAAGAATGACCGATGTATTTCTACGTAATTAAATCAAAGGGTACATTGAGAATGGTACAAATGGTACAGTGAGAACTCCCGACCGTGCACGTTTGCATACGAAACACACGTATTAGTGAATACTGCACATAAAACTCTCATTCCCAGAAATAATATTCATAGCAGGCAATTAAAACTATATATATATATATATATATATATATATATATATATATAATGCAAGTGTTATTGATATGCTGTACGACGCCGAACAGTCGTTTCCGTACGAATGTAACGCATAACAGCACTATTGCAGTCTCAAAGGTGAGTTACCGATGCAAGTGCGGACTGTTATTCCGAATGATTTTGCTGCCGGAGAGTCGTGGCTGTTGCGCAGAGGCGCAGTTCCTGAGAGAATTAACGCAGGGGTGTTAATAAGTCCGGCTAATAAGCTGCTAATAAGCCCTGCTAATAAGTGTAATAAGCTGTCATTCAATATAAATGCCCCGTTTTGGGGCAGCCTATAAATCTGCTAACTTGATTCAGGCAAGGAAAACTTTTTTTTTTTGACAGCCTCACCATCTTTGCAACCCATTAAAACTGGGTGCCCCATGTGGTACCACACTCATCTTCTCGAACGAACGCAGCAGATCTACACATATCTGTACGTCTATGTGAGGTATGCCGTTTCTCTAATTGCTTCCTTATTGTCGTTATGATAGTGCGTTGAATAACTGAAAGCAGCCGTTTATAATATACAACCTGCTTAGTTGAGCGGACAGACATTTGGGAATGGCATTACATTTATGTATGAAATATAGGATAAGCGGAACATGTTTTTCTCGGAAATCAGACTCGAGAATAATTTATTTTGTTTACACTCCTGGAAAAACGACGAAGAACGCAGCCACCTGTCTTTTTATTTTTTAGTTCAAACAAATTTGTGGGTTTTATGTGGCAAAACCACGATATGAGTATGAGGCACCCGGTTTAGATTTCCCCACCTGGGGCTTTTTAACGTGCACCTAAATAGAAGTACACGAGTGTTTTCCATTTGTTCCCATCGAATTCCGCGACGTATTGAACCCGCGAGCTCCAGTTTAGCAGCGCAACGCCGTATCCACTATACCGGGTGTTCGAAATTAAGGTTTAGAGAATTTTTAAAAATCTCCTGTGGCAGTTAGCACAATTCTCATTGATGAGCTGGGTTATTCGAAGAGGCGGACATTAGTAGCACGAGAAATCGAAACACCTATTCAACTTATTAACAAAATTGATTAATGAGCTTCTTAGTTAATTACTTTACGACACATATTGCAATTTACGAATTGTAGCCGGTGAGGTTGCAAAACGCATCCACTTGAAATGAATTTCCAGAATGACACCGACCGCGATAAAGGACCCCGTACCCATTACTCCGCATTCTGTTACGCGAGTAAGGCGGAAACTTGAATAGAATGTTGCGCTGCAGTTTTTTTTTTAATGACAATGCTTCCCGTAAATCTGAGTACCAGCCGCGGGGGCTCAGTTAGCTAAGGCATTGCGCTGCTGAGGACTAGGTCGCGGAATCGAATCCCGGCCGCGGCGGCCGCATTTCGGTGGAGGCGAAATGCAAGAAGCCCGTGTGCTTGCGTTGTAGTGGACGTTAATGAACCCCAGGTGGTCAAAATTAAGCCGGAGCCCTCCACTACGGCGCACCTTATAATCAGAACTGGTTTTGGCACGTAAAAAAACCCAAAAGAAGAAAGAAATCTGAGTACAAGGTACCGGATGGGGCAGATATGCTTTACTAGTTTGAAGCGGCAAGCAGGAAGGTTACAGATGTTTCTCCGTTTGCGTTTCGCAAGACCTACTGATGGAAAACTGTATGCGGAACAATACACACGAGAGATACATGCTGCTTGAAGAACGAGAAAAATATTTGTTCTCCAAAGGGAACCGTACAATAACATAGCAGAATGAAAGCCGACACTGCGGCCGCAATGCACGCGCATCACCGAGCGGCATTAAAAAATAAAATGAAGAGAAAGAAAGGCATTTATTCTTAAGACATATATACATGTCATATTCGATTATGAACACCATGTGAGAGGTCTTAACGCAAATACCAGCGCGCGAAGTAGTGCGAATGACCCTGCCGAGCAGTATCGCCAGCAGTTTCCAACGGCGCAACCTTGATGTGGCCCAATCCAATTCGATCGCAGCGCCGCCACAGTATTTTTCCACGTCGGGCGCCTCACTGCAAAGCACGCGCCGCCCCAGCCGCTCGTCCCACTCGACCATATTCTAGTACACTCTAGTTTCATGCGAACCTGCCCGACTGCTCGTTGCGTGCTCGTATCTGGTATCAGCCAGACCCCTCGTTTCGTACTATCGTCTGCTCGCATCAGTTCTCGCTCGCGCTTGTTTCGTTTGCTTGGTCTCGTTCGCGCTTGTTTCGATTGTCATGGTTTGCGATTGTTTTGTAATCTGATTGTATGCGTGACGCGAACTGTGTAGTACTTTCTGTAAGCTAAGCGGCACCATCGATTACAGTGGAACATTCTACGAGTCATGCATAAAAGCCGACGCTCTTGACCCCCGATCAGGTTTCCAACCATTGCGACTGTGCTACATGTCTCTCTCAAATTCCTTGCCTTAATATATCGCGAAATGAAAGCACGAAAGTTGCGCTCAAATTTCGCATTAGCGAGTATCGTGATCGTCAGTGATTTTTTTTTTTTCTTTACATGGTATTGAAGCGTAAGCGAAGACAGACACGGAAAACCGAGAAAGAACAAGCGCTTGTCATGTCTTTATTCACGCTGTTTCAATGCCATAGATATGTGCCGACTAGCCCAGCTCTCCACTCTTCTGAACTTCTTGTCTCGCTTCATTTGGGGCCTTTTCTGTCACATGGTAGGATTTGAACCAGGGCTTCAAACCGCAACAGCCCGATGTTCTCCGAATTAGGCCGCTAACGCATGCACTACACGAGAAAAAAAATTTGCCGCGTATCTGCTTGCGTCGCTGCAAATTACGTCGAAAGAAGATAGTCTTCTGCCGCCCCTGATACGTAACACCCTCTCTTCTCTCTCCTCCCACCCCTCACGCTCTTCCCATCTCTCACTCCTCCCATGATGGATGCAATGGACATTTTGCTGAATTCAATTCAAATTTCGCGCGTTCGCCCTGCTCTCGTGCCATCTGTTGGGACTTTTTATTCATCATAATCAGCCTATATTTATGTACACGGCAGGATGAAAGTCTCTCCCTGTGATCTCCAATCACCCCTGTCTTGCGCTTGCCGATTCCAACTTGCGCCTGTAAATTTCCTAACTTCATCACCTCACCTAGTTTTCTGCCGTCCTCGACTGCGCTTCCCTTCTCTTGGTATTCATTCTGTAACTCTAATGGTCCACCGGTTATCCATCCTACGCATTACGTGGCCTGCCCGGCTCAATTTCTTCCGCTTAATGTAAACTAGAATATGGGCTCTCCCCGCTTGTTCTCTAACCCACATGGCTCTCTTCTTTGTTCCACACGGCTCGCTTCTTTGTTAACCTCCAAGTTTCTGCCCCATATGTTAGCACCGGTAGAATGCAATGATTGTACACTTTTCTTTTAAACGATAGTGGTAAGCTCCAAGTCAGGGTTTCGTAATGCCTGCCGTATGCACTCCAATCCAATTTTATTCTTCCGTAAATTTTTTCTCATTATCAGGGTCCCCTGTGAGTAATTGACCTAGATAAACGTACTCCTTTACAGACTCTAGAGGCTGACTGTCGACCTGAATCAT
The DNA here is from genome assembly GCF_013339745.2 of Dermacentor silvarum. Lineage (NCBI taxonomy): Eukaryota > Metazoa > Arthropoda > Arachnida > Ixodida > Ixodidae > Dermacentor > Dermacentor silvarum. The sequence goes on along the minus strand of NC_051161.1, from coordinate 100,665,956 downwards.
TGTTCCCTTGCCAGGCTATTGAACATTATGTTTGTCTTCTCCATATTAATGTTCAACCCCACTCTTACGCTTTCTCGGTTAAGGTCCTCAATCATTTGTTGTAATTCGTTCCCATTGTTGCTGAATAGGACAATGTCATCTGCAAACCGAAGGTTGCTGAGATATTCGCCGTTGATCCTCACTCCTAAGCTTTCCCAGTCTAAGAGCATGAATACTTCTTTTAAGCATGCAGTGAATAGCATTGGAGAGATTGTGTCTCCTTGCCTGACCCCTTTCTTGATAGGCATCTTTCTATACACTTTTCCTGTAGAGAACCAAGGTTGCTCTGCAATCGCTGTAGATATTTGCCAAGATATTGTACTCCTTGATTACGCAATGCCTCTATGACTGCTGGTATCTCTACTGAATCAAATGCTTTTTCATAATCTATGAAAGCCATACAGAGAGGTTGATTGTACTCCGCAGATTTCTCTATTACCTGATTTATGACATGAATATGATCGATCGTAAAATATCCCTTTCTGAAGCCAGCCTGTTCTCTTGGTTGGCTGACCTTTTATTACTGTTGGCTTAAAGCCGGCTACAGAGCCGCGGCTTCAGTCGGCTTGTTTTTAACACGTAGCACCTCTTTGACAGCATTTTTATCGTGTTGATTTTTCATTTACAAACGTAAAAACAAGTCCAATGTGCATTCTTAATTAAATTAACGCTGCGGATCACGGTTATGTACATATATTTTGCCTCAAATAGGCCTGAGATTTCCTTTGCGCTGTATAATGTTGACGTGTATGACCCCGTGCCTCCAGTGCTAGCAGCATGGTTGGTGTTGGCCGGGTGATTCAATTGGTTTTGGCCGGGCGGTTGAATCGAGTGACCGACAAACAGACAAAAGTTTTTCGCGTTTCGGCAGCCCAACACTATCGTCTTTAATAACATTGCGACAGTCCTTCCCATGCGCAACTTGGCGTTCACAGGCAGTTGCCGCTTGCATCACGTACGGCGCATGATTCCTGCGTGCGCAATCTCGGCAGTCATGCATGGCGCATAGCAACATTTGGTCTATTCGTAAGAGAGCGCGCCCGTTATTGCCTGGTGGCACCTGTCCCTTTCAGACTCCATGTGATATTGCACAACCTTCGGGATTGGCCCAGTTTGCACAGTGCACTACCTTCCTTAATGGCCCAGGTAGTGATGGAACAGGGTGTAGCGTTTCATCGCTAGTGTAGAATTAATGAGTCGTTGCCCGCTCTCATCAAACCATCGTTGTGCCGTTGTCGACACACTCACGCTGGCGTGACATACTCAGTTGCTCGTCTCACACAGACCTTTTGTGCCATCGAATGACACTTTGCAGAACCGCAAACAATATTAGATAGCCAGTTACCTGCAAAATTATTCATATAAAATTCATGCCCACACTGTTAGGGATGGGGATAATATTGCTCCCTTCATTGTTATTTACGTAGGAGCATGTGGGAGCATGAATAATTACAACCAATTTATTTTTTTTTCTGCCACATGCTAGAAGTTTCCATATCGGCCACCTTAGGTAATCGTACGAACAATTACAGCAGATGAAATCCAAAAATGTGGAAAGTGCCGAACAATCACTCTCATTACAAGATACAGTCCCAAGTGCACAATGCAATTTAAAAGTATACAGCACTTCAAAAGAAAACTTTATACGGCGACTTCTGACTCTGTAATTACTCGTATAATGTCATTGTAGTGTTTGTTTATTTGCATTGTGATAACAATTTTTGCGCGGTAATAGTTATTGACGCACTTGGTTAAGGAACTTTAACTAATATCTGTGTCTGCTCCCTATAGGTGTTCCTGTTGATAATCAATGTGGAATTCGCTGTTATCTCTGGAAAGTGCTGCGGCGAAATGCGCTTACATCCTTAACAGTGTTATTAGTCGATCCTTCGCCATCCGTGTTACGCAGGTCACGTCACAGTAGAGGATGAGAGCCTCGCTGAAGGGAAAACTGCGCACTTCCCGCTTCCCGCCCTTGTGTGCACGAGCCGCGATTGCCGGCTCCCCGTCGCACGCTTTCGCCCGCACATACAGCGTACCGCGCGCGGCGATTTCATCGCCCGTGGACTTTATACGGAACCTCGCGGCGACGACGACGGCAGAAAGGCGCCTGGGGCCGTATTCTGAAACGTTCCACTTCGGCGATATTTCGCCTAGGCAAAAGTAGCGTTCAATATGTCAACCAGCTGCATGCCCGTGACGTCAGCATGCACTACCAACACGCACTCTCTAACGTTTCGCAAAACACACGAGAGGGCGCACCGTGAGAGTGCAGAGCGGCTCGGGTGTGTTGTTTTCGAATGTATCGGCCGCAGTACGACACAGGCGTGTTCGTTTATTCAATACATGTCGGGAGCACGCACTGACACCGTGACGTCAAAATGACGTACACCGGAACTGCTAGGTGGCGCGACTGCTTTTCCGGTTTTGTTCAACCAGCCAATCGGCGCGCGCCTGAAAGCGAAAAAAGAAATTTCGCCCAAATGGAACGTTTCAGAATACGGCCCCTGGAGTGCGCATATAATTGCTATCTATCCCAATAAAACTAAAGGCATTTCCACGAAGTGAAATCTGTCGAAAGAGTGGAGCTGTGGTCATTCCTTCGGGTCTACCAAAACTATAGCCCAAAGCGAAGACAACCACAGCAAAACATCAAGAAACAGTCAAAACGAAGACAACCTCAGCTCCGCTGTTTCGACAGATATTACTTCGTGGAAGTGGCTTTGGTTTTTTCAAACATATCCTGACGTATTTTTCTATATATGTAAGGGTACATTGACCAAATTCCTTAGGTTTTGCTACCTGTTTCATATGTATGTAGTGCTATGTAATAGAAAGTAGGCCTAGATCAAGGTGACATAACATATTTTTGGCCAGAAGACCCTCAAGTCTACTCGTATATATTGTCAATTGAACGTATTTCTATACAACTGAACGTAACTTTTTTCACAGCCCTAATCTTAGGTGTCATCATGACCCTTTACAGTACCCTCTGCATATACGTGGGATCTTTGACAAGGGTGAGTACGGCAATCTCAAATTTCTTTTATGTCAGCCTGTCCTACATCATTGACGGAAGTTTAATTCTTTTTTCTTGTTTTGGGCTTCAATTATCACATTGTTTCTTCATTGGTCGTCTTCGTTTTGACTGTTTCTTGGTGTTTTGCTGTGGTTGTATTCGTTTTGGTAGTGTTATATAATTTCCACAACTCTTTTTATAGATGCTTTACAAAAGTCCCCAATACGTGCCCCGTCTAATAAACGTTTTGTTTCCAACACCGTACACTTCGGGCCATTATGCAATGCACCGTAGTAGCCGAGTGTATCTGTGGGATGACGTGGCTATCTTCAATGATAGTTTACGCTATGGTCACAGCATACCGACAGTATTGCAAAAGGTAGCATGGCACGATCGAATGCAGGCTCACGCGTTATCTGCACGTTACTTTCGGCTTCAAAGTTGCAAAAGTTCTTTCCCACCTGGGTTCTCCACAATTCGGTACTGGCGTGATATTTAAATTTTCTAGAAGTGGGTCACTGTAATATATGATGCGATGTCTGTCTCACGCTGCGTCTCGAAACCACCAAGCAAGAGTGGAGAGGATAGGAAACTCACCATATGTAAGTGATGTGTATATGGTAACATAACTTCAAAGAAACCATAAACAAAGCAGAAGGAACAGTACGAACTGGAGGTACTCGCAGTTTTACAAAGCTGGCGATATCAGCCTGTTTGCGCTCTCAATATCAGACAGCAGCAGCTTGTGACATGTTCCGAGGATAAAATTACAATCTATGACGTAATGTCCTGTGTCTTCTTGCACGGCCTTCATACGCTTCAAATGTGTAAGCAACCATCTCTTCAACTACAAGTTTTTTTTTTCTTCGCCTCTAGGTGTTCCTAATGGTGTACGCTTCCATCACAGCCACTTTTGTAGGGCTATGCCTGTTGGCTGCGCTGTTTCCTTTCGTTCATTCTAAGGTGCGTAGGCTTTCTTCATGTTCAGGGCTCCTAGTTTATCTAATCAAAGTAAATATAACAGCTTTCATCGAATATGAAGGCCACCCAAATGCGTAACGCTGTTCGCGTTTGAGCACTACTTGAGCATTGTATTGTATAGCTATTCTATGTTATTAACACGCGAACTAGATTATTGAATTCTCAACTTATTGAATAAGTATAATAATAACAGGTATGGAGCTAATCGCCAAATACGAATGGCAAAGATAGCTTCTTCTCTCGCCATGACTTATTTGAGTGCCTTCGCACTACGAATCCAGTGCACAGGATAAAGGTTACTGTACACGTGAGCAGAGAGTTACGTTAATCAAAATACCGAGTTTTACTTCGTGACCTGTATCAGTGCCGTCTGGTCTTTGTTCGAGAGCTGGAACGTGACCAACTCTGAAGTGTTGAAAGTTGGTGAGTCTAGCTTGCGTGCAAACCTTCGCAGGGTGCTGGAGTTGCAACCTCTGTCACAGCAGCATTCCAGCTTTGGCACATCACACACGTAATTCGAAGCGGGAAAATGCCTCCGAGAATGCCTGTATCACTGGATTACTGTCCTGGGAACCATACTTCGGACACCTTAGTGTCAAACAGCAGCGACGTTTTGGAAAGCAACGCGTAGGTACATTACAAACGAAAGTTTGTATATTGTTCAAACGGGTCACGCTATTCCCGTGTTCGCCTGCTTCTATATTTCAACTCTTCCTTACCACTTGTCTACTTCAAAGAATGGATACTTGTCCTGTCAGTGAATGCAAAGTTCACCAAAGGCATTTTTTTGAACGACTGAGCATAGTACATTCTTCTGCTAATCAACAAAAAAACACATGAAGCCAGGAGTGCACATCATGACTTCCGACAACGAGCCTAAGATGGCCTTAGCCCTTTTCTATATTAGACCGAACTAATCCCGTTCGAAAGAGAGAGGAACAGGTACGTCGATAGACGCAACTTCCGTAGAAAAAGGCGTCAAACTGGCACAAGACATTTATGCGAAAACCGTCCCTCAGTATCAAGTCTTCGGCCTGTCGGTAGCTTAGTTACAGACATTGCCATAACCGTGCAAAGTACAGGTAATCTTGGAACCAGAGCACACTAACCTTTTACAAAACTTCAAATGCAGCACGGGTTGCGGGTTGTTCAAATATTGGAATTGCTTTCGCAAAAAAAAGAAAGCCTCTGGAAGGGTGTGCTTCACTATGATGCTATGATGCTACATACTGAACTGCCTTGTGTCGTGTTTTCAATTACGACTGCTTGCGAAATACACCGGATAGTTCGTTCTTCCTGCGGCTGCAGTAATTAACGGGTCCACAGCAAATACATTTTTAAGCCGTTGCGGTCTTCACATGGTTGGTACGCTGTAAGCATCGTATACATAAATCTCCTTAATCACTACCTACGGGCAATGTGTAGCTAAGTCGCTGTCCCTGCAGCTAATGAACACGCAGGGCATGCAGTCAACGTGATTCGGACCAAAGCCTCTAGGGACCCATGAAACACTTGCTTCAACGGAAGTGGTAGGACGTAAAATCAACGTTGATCGCAATGCGAATTGCTGGTAAGTTAGCTTAGCAATGCCTTCTGAGTTTTCACTCCAGGAGGATTCATGGTCTTAAGAAAGCCACGTACTTATTACAGAACCTAGGAGTAACACGCATGAGAAACCATGGGCGAAATCTGAACAATGAATTAATCAATAACAATCACACACACCCAATTTCATGAAGGTGAAGCGCATGTCACAAAACTATACATAGTAAATATCTTCATGTAAAGGCACAGTGGCGGACACGCAAATAGTGTGTTAACTCCAGCAAACAGCTTGCAACCCCCACCTCGGCTTCCTCTCTGTTTCAGGCAGAGTGGCCTTTTCAGTGGGTCCGTAACAATAGCTTTATTGGCTTTTAATGCAGAATAGTAACACAGAAAAGACAAAGGCAGCGGGTGGTTTGTGGGACAGTGGCCTGGCAGATAACACCCATCAAACACCCTTCCTATAGACAGGAATGAAACAAATTAATTGCTCTACGAAGTCAAAGATACTTAGGAAGACAAAGAATAAAGGAGTTCGCGTCCTGAATCGACAGTCTGACTATGAATGACGTCTCATTGCAAGGTTTCGGGTTAATTTTGACCACGTGCGGCTCCTTAAAGGGCGGGAGCTGTTATACAATCCACCACCGTCGGAAGGCGGCCACCGCAGCCAGAAACCAAGTCTTTCTCTCCTCCGTGCTCAGCAACATGTCATCCCAGTCACTCAGGCACAGCTGCTGCTAATAAGGCAACGGGCTTTGAAGAGTATTAATAATACTGGTTTCTGTGTTTCCTCGCATGCCACGCTACACAAATACGTTCCGTCGCATTTGGCGCGCTTCAAACGTGTGCGACCTTTGAATGCAAAATTTCCCCATGAAGGAAGAATTGACACGCAAGCTGTCATCCCTGTCTTCCCTCACAATCTGCCTTCTAGCTTAAGTGAAAGACCTCACTGGCAGAAAAATGTGCGTGACAGGGCACGCGTGCCAAGCCTGTTCAACCACTTGTCACTTTTTGTGCGTGGCCTAATCTATTGATTTTCACACGAAATTTACAAAACGGAAATCTAACGCTAGTGGTGGGGCCCGCAAGTATACAAATGCAGCTAGCGCAGAACGATGGGCAGTAAGTATACGAATCTGCTTAAAGTTTGTCCTTCTGCCTTCAAATGGCTTTGTGACTTTGCGAATTGTTCATTTTCTACGAAATATTGCGTTTTAAGTGCAACAATACGCAATGATAATGGTAATGCATCATATAAGACCATGATTGATTTGAAATTTAGAAAGATAGAGCATAATAAATAAGGCCCCCATAGGGACTGAACCCACAAGCATGAACAATAGACAAATCTACGTACTAACCATCCTTCACATGTTAGCTGGACGGCCGCAGCGCCACATTTCTCTCTACTAAGCTTTGTAGAAATCTTGTCTGGCCTGAACGTGCTGCTTTCGCGTGTTCCATCCATGACAACTATGGAGTTCAGAACCTTAGGATATCAATTGACTGTCAGTGAGCTGCCAAAAATACCTTCCTTGAGCTGTCGGAATAACTTATTTCTCTACATTACAGATCCAGGGTACCATTCTCCCTGCTTGATATGTCACCCTTGTGGAGCAGTTTTTTTACGATTTTCGCTACTATATTGATTGGCGTGCTGGTGAGCGCTGTCACAGGTGAGACTATTTTCGATTTCGGTGCGTGTTGAAAAGCTGCCTTATTGTGCTTCTGATACGGTGAAACAAACATTTACTTTCTCGACAAAGTGCGGTGAAGCTTTCGTTGACATGCCAGATCTTTAAAATGACTGGCTGCAAATGTATTTACTTCACTTCTTCCATGGGCGCTAATTTAAATGTTTGCATCCCAACGTATTAATACTACGCATAAACGTACTTACAGCCTATCGCAAAAAAAAAAAGAACAGCGAATGCCAGCCGGCCATGGCCAAGAACACCTGACTGGTCATTAGTTTTCTTCGTTTTCTTTTTTTTTACAACCAGCTTACATTCATGCAGCACAGCACTCCCAGAATCTTCATATAAGATGCACACAGAATGTCCGATGTTTGCTCATCGTAGGTGCATACAGTTCACTCCACACTATCATCGTCATACTTACACACTTCCCTGATTTCCTTTCAGCTTCTCCCCGTCTCCTATGCAAAGTAGCAGAGTTCTCACAATAAAAAAAACGTTATCTCTCGCCCTTACAAAAGTCAAGGGAGGTCGGTCATCAGGTCTAACAGCATTTTTCTTTTTCTTTTTTCGCAGGGGAAATTAAACGAAACCAGGCACAGTCTTCCTTATGCAGCGACGCTCTCGTTCGATTTTGGCGAAATCTGTCCAAGCCAACCAAAGAAACGAAAATTGTGGTGCGCCTAAAAAGCAGCAGTAGCTATTCACGACAATACCAGGTGATATTTGTTATACTACTGCTGTGCAGTTTCGCGTCAAATATTTACCTTCATAGATGTGGTCTTTTCATGACTAACATCTGTTCTTTTTGTAACAGACCCGAGTCAATTGTTTTTTTTTCCTTCATTTTTTTCTTCCATCCGATGACTGTTCCTTGCATTTCGAGATAGTAATATAGGTTTAAATTTATTGGCATCAAATTTGGTGGCATTTTGTGCATGTTAGTTAGGTATCAACCACAGGTCTATTATAATAGTTCTGCACAAGTTCGTTGAGAAATCGGGATGGAACATGGTGTACTGTAGCGCGAAACATTTAACACAAGACGAAGGTAACAGACAAGCACTAGCGCTTCCTCTGCGTGTTAACTTCACTGTTAGGTCATGTATTTCGCGCTGCATTACATCATGCTCAGTCAATGTCAACTATCTTAATTTTATATGCTGCTGAGAATCTGAAAAGTTGTGCTACTAGTGCTGCCGATCGAGGCGCCTTTAATTTTTTATTTGCGAAATACGGCCAATCAAAGTCCTTTTTTCCGTACTTTACCCACTGTTTCCTTATTTTCCTTTTTATTGTTCATTTAAATTGTCCTAGTAGTGTATAGTTATAATCACCTGCTGTGTAGCCAATCCCCTTCTTGGGCTTCATACATGTTTTGAGGCCACCACAATAATAGCTGGCCAGTATACAGGTATGGATGCTACGATGCGTTTAAATAGGAAGAAAAACTTCCTTTCATTTCAGGATACATTGACAAGTTTTGAAGGAGAAACAAAATTCGTGTCTGAGGCTGAGAAGCTTCTTATGCTAAAGGAGGAAGCTCAAGTTTAGCCAAGCGCTCAGTGAGCTGCGCTGTCTAACAAACAAGGCGGCGACGAATGCTTGTGAGTTTCTCTTGCCTTGCGATGGCCACCAGCCATATGAAATAAAGGCATCACTGTCAGACACTGCCAATAATCGAAAGTCTCTGCCGAATTTCCAGACTTCAAACATTTCATGTCCATTCTTCTCCAGTTGCAAGAACGACAATGCGTTAAGAAAATCAAGACAAGTAGCGAGTATTTAAAGCTTAAGCCGGAGAAGGCATACGCTTTCAGTAGTAGAATCATGAGCGTCGGGTCTATAAAATCATAGGAATAAAACAAAACATGTCCGCACGCAGCCACAGTACGTCATATCAAAACAGCACCCTGCTGTGTGGCTGCTGCACAGCTTCGGGAACGTTTTAGCTAAAAACGATTTCGACTTCCACAGTCTGTTAACAACTTACTTATAGAAAATACATGTACATAAACAAACAACACCTGTACACAATGGATGCTTGAAGCTATCAGCAGTGGTCCAATAATGTGTGTCTCAGAAGCCAGCGTTTTGACAACGGGACTTGTCTTCGTCTTGAAGAAGACAAGTCCTGTCGTCCTGAAACATACCCTGTTCGACCACTATTTATCGCTTCACACACTCAACTCGATCACAAGTTCGCACTTTGGTTTCACAGCTCAGACGTTAATCAAAGCTGTCACAATCCGTGCTCAAAGCTGTCAGAATACACCCACCTGGCGTCATTTAGCAGGTGCGAAAATCTCACAACACAAATAATTTCATTCAGTTCTCGGATGCAGACGCCACTGCTTTTGAATTCAGAATAAAACCGCTCTGTCATGGCTCGAATCGCAAAGTCGCTTAACAGCTACGTGCTATTGCCATCTGCTTTGGTACCAGCCCCCATAAATTTTCCCCATTGGACTATTAACTACACGTGTGTCCATTTTACCAACTGCTACAAGAAAATCTTGCAGAACGCATTACACGATGAATACAACGCTTGAGCGTGGCCGAATACCGACGGGGCTAGCATCTGCACCTGTTTGTTAATGCCCCACGCAGCGATCTGTGCTTCAGCTTTCTCCCTACCCGGCACAAATTGCACTCTTACAGGCAGGTCAAACAGCAAATTGGGTATATCTGGTAGGCAAATAAAACTTCCCTTTGAGAAGCCAACTGGTGAATAATGAACCTACAAACTTTTCCTGTTGCAGGTCTGTGTTGGTGTAGCAACCCAAGTATATGTCGTCTGCAGTCCCTAAGGCTTTTGCGTATAATTCGTGTGAGCGGCTAGCTAAGAAACCTAGCATTAAGAGAGTTCAATCTAGTATATAACTGAGTAATATATATATATATATATATATATATATATATATATATAAGGTTTACTGCTACACAGTAGGTGTTACATGGAACCTAAGTGTCCGAAACAGTAAAATCCAATTCTTTCCCGGCACCTGCTGACAAGGGACGAAAAGATAGGGTGCACGCTCTGAAAATTACTCTGACGACAGAGTCCTTCAATACTTTGTATTGAAGTGACAGACTCTCGTGACGACCATGTATATTTAACCAAATCTTTACCGCGATGACAGGTGATTCACAACATAAGAAGCGAATAAAAGTTACAAGGATAGACTGAAACAAACGTGTAGAAAAAAATGCGCCGAATGTAAACGCAGAAGCGACTTCATTTGGCTAGATATACGTTCTTGCCGTGCCTGAGCGTGGCGTCCGTCCACGTAGGCTCTCTTGCAGGCTTCCTCCGAGAAGAACCGGTTGGAGCCAATGAGGCACTGCTGCGTGAGCAGCGTCGCCGCCGAAGCCCTGATGTAGCGCACTTGACCGTCACCGCCGGGCGACACATCGGCGAAATACGGGAACCGCAGTACGTTGGAGTCTCCGGATCCCCTACATGTGTCCCAGCGCCCGCAGGCGTCATCGCCCAGATCCATTGGCGATGAGCAGCGGCACTCGTATTCGTCGAGGCTGCCGAAGACGTCACTGTCATCGGGGCTTGGGCATCGGCCCTTGAGGAAATGCCACGGCCGGCACCGCTTGCCGTCGAAAACCCACCACTTGGCGTTAGCGTCTTGTCTATTGGTAGTAAAAAAAAATACTGGTGGTTTTAGAACAGTGAATAAATCAGCGCCATTCCAAAGCTGTGAAGGTGGATTACCAGCGATGCAGTTTAGCACACGACATGAGGTCACACAGAATGTAGATCAAGGTATGAGCATAGCCCCTATGGTCGAAGGCTAGCCGGCCGGCTATAATTGACGCGGCTTCCTGCGCGCTGTGTTCTCGCGCGCCTAGTTCGCGTTAAAGCGACAAGCAGCATGAAAGGGAATTCGCTCGCCGCTGCTGCCTCCCAAACCACCCCACCCCCCTTCAGGAGGATACTGACACCCCCCAAAAAGTTATTCTGGACCACCCCCCCCCTCCCCTTTTAAATGTCAAGCATTTATTGGCAAACATTTGCTACTTTGACAATATCTATCTATCTAGCTGCCTACGTCTTTGTGCTCTCATGTTCGTTTCATTAACTTGGTATGTACCGAAATTGGCATACTATGACAAGAGTATGTGACGAACATAAATGATATGTCATGACATGACATGTGTGTCATGTAGGTCATGAAACATCCGCCTACGTCTTGGTGCTCTCATGGTCGTTTCGTTAACTTGGTAGGTACCAAAATTGGCATAGTATGACCGGAGTATATGACAAACGTAAGTGATAGGTCATGACATAAATGTCATGACATGCGTGTCATGTAGGTCTTGACAATCACCCAGCAAAAAATATTAACACTAAACCACTGAAATGGGTTCCGACATGGGTACTAAGTGAAGAAAACACTAAAGGATGCTTGTAGAACTCATAGTCATCAGCAGGACTCAGCAAAAATGACAATGACTCAGCGAAAACAGATTAACACTCAAAAACCACTGGAATGGGTTCGGACGTCGGCACTAAGTGTAGGAAACACTAAAGGATGATGGCAGAAGTCATAGTCATGATAATGACGGAGCAAAAATGACAATGACTCAGCAAAAAAAGATTAACGCTCAAAAACCATTGATATGGGTTCGGACGTGGGTACTAAGTGGAGGGGACACTAAATGGATGCTGGTAGAAGTCATAGTCATGAGCATGATGAAGGCGTTCGCCTTAAGGTCTCATGTGTAGCTAAAGGGACTCCTGAGGACTCATGACCTGAATGTCATGACATGCGTGTCATGCAGGTCATGAAAGAGCCGCCTACGTCTTGATGTTCTCATGGTCGTTTGGTTAACTTGGTAGACTGCCCGCACGGCTAAGTACGTCTTGATGTTCTCATGGTCGTTTGGTTAACTTGGTAGACTGCCCGCACACTGCTTCGCATAACATCGATTCCCTCAGGGTGTGGGATCTGCCAACTTTTATAGACTGGCACTCATCCCGGGAAAAAATTACGCTAATTCCATGCACTGTGGTAATCGCTTTAAGAAATATTTACTCTTTGTGGAGGCGGACGCTACGTGGCCCTGATTTTGAGAACCAATTTTGATGTTCAGAACGCAGACCACAGCGTGCAGACGACAGTGCTACACTGCAACCTGCAGGGAGCAGATAAACCTTGACGTCACGGTAAACACTGGACACATCTGTGTTTAAGTCCATAGATTTTCTGAAACCGAAAAAATACCTATGCAACTGCGGCTCTGAGTTGCGCGGCGTACTATAGTCACGGTTAATGAATATCTAGAGGCATTTCACTGTTGTCACGGCTGTGCCTGTCTTTGGCCGTACACACTGCGTCACATGGAACTGTCTCTATTCGCCGCTGTCAACACAACTAGATATATTGTGCAGATAGCGGCATCACTAGCACCCAAACCATGAACAGGATCTTAACATCAGATCGATTTCGCATGACGCCGGCCCATGTCAACGCGCCGATGAAAATTTATATCAAAACTCCAAGTATCCCCAATATTAGGAAAGCAACAGACGAAGAAAAGGAGGAATATTGGCAGTTTGTGGACCAAGCATACATGATGTGGGCAAAAAATACGGGCAAGATTTGCACTCGGTCGTGCAAAGCTTAGGCAAAGTGAAACTGTCGATCCTCAAGTCTTACTCGCTGCTACTGTTAGGTATTAACTTGGTTGCTGCTAGGTCTTAACTTGGTTTAACTTAACTACGCATCTAGGAAGGTATTCTCCAGCGATCATTTTCGGAGGTACCTTCCCTTTCGCGTGACTAGCGCTGGACACGTCGGCGCCTACGAGCGACAGCGTTCCTGGCATGCCACAAACGCAGGCAGGCTAACCAAGGTTGGCACAGTGCCAAGAACGCTGTTGCTTGCTGACGCCAAATGCGTTGGAGGCTAGCCGCTCGATATCAATCGGCCATCTTTTTTTTTTCTCCTGGCTCAGCGAGCTGCGGAGAGGAGGGGGTCGGGAAGGGAGGGAACTGGCCAGGAGGAGACCGCCTGCGCATGCACGCGGTCTCCTCCTCCTGGTTGCTATTGCTACGGCGCGGCAGTTTCTTGATACGAACCACAAATTACGGCTGGCTTAAACAGCTTCGCTGTTAAAAAAAACGCGTCGGATATTGTACATACGCGTGCCGCAGAATCATAACTGGTTTCGGCACGTAAAACCCCAGAAAGAAGAATTGTACATACGTGCGAGGTGACGCGTTGCAACTGTATTGATTGTGTAGTCCCAGTTTTTTTTTTTGAGTAATTATTTCGTGAATGTAGAAGCCACGGTAGACCTACTAGTAGTTTCTTTGGATATCGTATGTACCGGATTGTAGCGGATATGGTGAGCATATATGCTTATTGTTCTTAGTTATATTTTAATTGTGTTGTTTAAGCTATATGGCTGCTCCATGTATATTGTGCTGAGTTTTCTTTTTTATCTCTCTCTCAAGAAAAATAGTATTGTACTTAGTTTTGAAAATGCCTGCACTTCGTTCTATCAACACTTAAAGATTAAGAACTTGCTTCACATTTTTCTGCATAAAAAAGAATAAACTTTATGCAATCAGATGAGAACTCTAAAGCTCACTGGCCCTTATGTTCTTCCAATATTCAAACGTGGTGACAGAATGCCATGGGTGTTTAAATATAGTATTGACCCTTGCGTTATAAAAATCTACTAACTAAATATGTATAGTATTGAATTTATAATCCCGCAAAACGACGCACACATTTTGGCCTTCTATGCAGCGTTCGTGCCCGCCTATCTCTACCTTCATTGTAGCATTTTTTGCGCAACATGTGGTCTAATATGCTTGCCTAAAAGGTTATTTAGTGTACTTGTGCTAATTTGTAGTTTTTCCGTCGCCATTTGCACAAAAAAAAAACTGTCAGCCCTTCCACTCGGGTGAAGATGGAAGACCAGCAAAGCTGTACTATGGTGGGAATTAAGTATTTGCAATTATGACTATTAAGATGTGATGGCGTAATTGGTTATTTGAACTATTAAAGAATAATCCGATGGTTTTTATTTATTTAGTGACCACAGGGACCATGGCCTTATGGTCGCTAGGTACACCGCCATAGGGTGTACGGCAAAGGTTGGCACTAAAGTCTCTAGAAAATCTAGGGACTTTAGTTGGCACGTTCTTCATAAACACGTCACCAACGCCGCACAGCGTTCGGTGCGAACGCGGACAAAACGCCGCCGTCGTCGACAACAGTTCTGCGCGTTGTTTGTGTGACCGCACACAACCGCTGTCAAAACGCTGGCTACGTGACGGAACAGCTAAACACCGTTGTCGACACTGTTAGTGGAGAGGCGGTCGAGAACCCAGAGAGAGTATGCGGTACAGGCGGCAGAGGCCGGCAGGGCTGTGCGCATGCGCCGCAGTGGGAGAGCGGGCACTCACACGCAGTCTAGGGTGCCTCGATGCCCTCCTCGCCTTCTTCCACTTTTCAAACTTTCTATGCCCCTCAGATGCTGAGCCGTGCTCCCTATAAGGGCTGCAGAAACATGCATCTTTTCTCTTTTCCTCAACCTCTACTACTACTACTACTACTATACTCCTCGCCCACCACTCCCCTTCCACTGGGAAGTCGGATTTGCTCTCCGCTGTGCGTTCGCTCCCCGTGAAAGCACGCGTCCCTCGCCCTGAAAGCGCCCATGTATGTGCGCTTTCACTCGCACATAAATCATACGGCCAATTAGTTGTTTTTTTTCTACTGCCGGACGCGACCATCGAAGAGTGAGCCCTTAACAAAGCTTCGCTGTAAAAAAAAAGCGTTAAGCCTTAATTAAATAAAACAACGAGGTAAGAAGAGCGCTAGCCCCTTGAACCTCATTCCCCTGCCTCCCCGCCGCCCCTGGCCTTTAGCTTAAAAAAGATATAATCAATAACTTCGTATCCACCCCCTCCCCCCAAAAAATCTAAATTCTGGATAAACCCCTGCTGCTTCTCTTAATCACGCCAGCATTCTGACAGCGAGTGTCCGCGATCATCGAGTGAGATGTGTTCGGTTCGCCGTTGCGCGCTTGACGTAACTGTTAATTTAACTACCAAGCGAATGTTTCAGCAGTTTACGCAGCAAATAAAATGGGTAACCTAATTTCGTATAGCTGTGTAATAATTTGCTATCACAAGCAATGCTTCGCCTCTTGGGCGAAACTGACTTTTTCAACTGCCACTGGTGCAGCAGAGAGAAAGGCACTGATGTGCTCACACGGACACACAAGTCACACCGGCGTCTCCCACGGCGAGGATGTCCGAATGCGCACACCAAGCTTAACCGTTCGCTCGCTGAAGGGACACAGCACTGGCACGCACAAGCAGACATCACAGCACGCCGAGGGGAAGGAGGCGAAAATGCGCGCACAAAGGCTAATAACGTCATTTAGCTGTTGCGGCCGCCTTAGCTTTTTCCAACGGTCACGGACTGCTCGGCATATTTGAAACAACCGGCCTTTTGCCGTGGCTTTGGCGGCGTGACACAAAACAGTCACCGTTTCGCCTGAAAGGCGAAGCATCGATTGCGATAGCAAATTAGTAGAGAGCTATACGAAGCAAGGATAGTAGTTTAATGGGCGTTATAAAGTTGCAAACATTCGCTAACTAAATAGACAAGCACGGTGTCACAGGTAAACATGAACACATCTCGTTCGACAACCGCGGACACTCGCTGTGAAAACGCCGGAGTGAGAAAGCACGCCAGCAGCAGCGGGCCAATTGACTTGCGCGCTGTCTCTCATCTCGCTTCAACGCGAACTAAACGTCGAAAGCACAGCGCACATGAAGCTACCTGCATTCAGCGCACGCACTTTGTCCCCATTGCAGATCACTTTGAAGATGAGGCCCGCGCAGGCACGCGCTTCGCAGATCGCTTTCAAGATACGGAGCCCGTGCGGCGCGCTGGGAGCAGTAGGCGACGCAGCAGAACGCACCCCCCCCCCTTCCTCTCCTCACTCCCATGCCTTGCATGCGAAAGACCGCGAGCTTCCGGCCTGCCTTCGTCCCTCGCGTACGCTACATTGACCCGTGATTGCTGGCTCATCCTGGTACGCTTTCACTCGCACACTCAGCGTATGGCAAGCGGTGACGATTTTATCGCCTTTGGACTTTATATGGAACCTCACGGCGACGACGACAGCAAAATGCGCTTGGAATGTCCAATACAATTGCTTTCGCAATAAAAATTGTTCCATCAGATACGCCAGTCGTAACAGTAGTCAGCGCTTCTGTCTGCAGCTTTTCCGTCTCACTTAGTACTTTTCATTCTCGCACTTAGTGTTTTTGCAGGGCGTTTCACCTACTCTGGCCAAATTACTTGTTTATTAGCAACAGTTGGCAGTGGTGCTTGTCTATGCATACACGTCCCATTGTATGTGTATGTGCCTGCTTAAAGGAGCACTAAGGGTACCGACGCATACTTTCGAGGCTGTAGAAACTCTACCACATACTTTTCGTAAGTTTGAAGGTTGGGAAACACATCCAAGGTACCGTATTTTTTCTACGTATGACCTGCACATTAAATTAAAACATCCCGTAAAGAAAAATATCCACGCATATAACGCAAGGAAATAAGTGCATACAACACTTACTTTTTTGTAAAAACAGTTTTAATTCACAGATGCATGATGTACCAATCGCCAGCAGCTCTGTTCCCCATATCTTCGGAGATGCTGATTATATTCAGCTTATGCAGCACTGTAATGTACTCTCGTCAGGCGCAGCTTAAGAATTCTGGGTCGTCGGCGCGTTGTGCACTATTCACTAACTACAACACAGCCAAAAGGCTAAATGGCGACACGAAAAGAGGACAATGGGCAATAATCAAAAAAGATGAAGCCAGCTTCAACATGCAGGGGTGGGGAAACGATGAGCTTCTGTGAGATAAAAAAAAAAATGAATGGCCGAGAACTTCAGCGTTAGCCTTGAAGTGTGGCTTTGCGGTAGCGTCCGCTCCACCGCCGTGAAGCCACACCTGAAGGCAGAATTCGCGCTGCCGTGAAGCTATACCTCAATACGAAATTTGCATCGAATAAGCACTCTTTAACTGCTAATTTTTACAAAATTTTGACGTGGCGTATGCGCCCAAAAATACAGTATTTAAATTTAATACTAATGTTGGCCTCAAAATGTGGAACCTAATGCCATCCACAATATTGTGACGCTACCACAAGGGCTGCGTGATTGATTAAGCTTCCGATTATTTATTACTCCTTTATGAAATTATTTTCTTTTTATCGCGATCGTTTCCTTGACCAAAATCGAGTTATTGTTGGCGCCGAGGTCCACACTTCACCTGCACAGCAGCAAGGAAGCTAATTACATACCGTGCTACAATGTTTTTTTGACAGCATGTACGTAACTATCAAAATTTTATAAATGGGTTCCGATTATTTCGCAAAATTTTTTCGATCAATGCCCAGCCCTAGTCATGACATTGGAGCAACACTTGCTCTGTGTATGTAGTTTGCTTATAAAAAATGAACCCTATGATGCCCGAAGCACCGTTCCACATCAAAGAAAACTAGAACTTGATAACCTTTATTTCTGGCCATGGGGAGCAAACTTGTACAAAAAAATACAGTGAAATGTTATTTGAGGTATGACTTCAATATTACAGTGATTAATTAATTAAAATAGTACTTGGTTTGCTGAAGTATCCTGCAACTAAAAACTCTCCAATTTATCAAAAGTGCTGCTGCAGGCTATGCAGTATAGTTTTGCATGCTAAAATCACAATGTTTAGGTATCAAAACGACGTAGCATATATAAAAAAAACGAACATTATACAGGGTTCACAATGCTGCACACCTTTGACTGTAGCTGCAGTGCGCACAGAACCGGAGCGACCTAGTGTGTGATGATGTCATGGTACGTGTGCCTCCTGGTACTAGGAGAACGCATAATAAAATATTATTTATAACGTTATCACACTTGAGGATAATATTTTTCAAGGATTTAGAAGGTTTGCACTTTAACTTAGCAAACAATAAAGTGACAAGTTGAAAATGTCGTTACACAGTACTCCTCGAACACTGTTGACAATAATGTGCCGTTGAAGCTTTATCACATGCACTCTTTGTGCGCTATCTTCACGGTGGCAGCATTTGGCAACACCCGAAAACAGCCGGTTCCACATAGTTGACGTGAGGAAAGGTGTTCCTTAGTGCACCAGAGCAGGTGCTTGCATAATGGTGGCTTTCTTCCCTCTGGTAGAGCCTCTTCGTAGTGTTGTCTCTTCAGCATCGAGTGGATGATTATTTCTCTTTCAGCTCATCATACAGGGCCCGTGTTTGTGCCTCGGCTCCGTAATTTCTGAAGAGAGATGGACAAACAAGAGAGCCGAGTGCTTTAAACAATTGCATGGTGGAGCCGCTGTGAGTCAGGCAGCTGCAGAGGCTGCGCTTTAAAGCAGGTGTTTCTGCATTAAAGGGTGCTTTAAATGCTGACAGCATTTGTACAGAAAGACACCTGATATTAGGAATGATAAAATTGATTTTCCCACAGAAAGAATGGGAGGGCTGAAGCAAGGCTTAGTTCATGATATTCAGCTGTCTTCTGTCTCGTTTGACATCAAACCAAATCTATTTTCATGTTTCCAATTTAGTCTTCATTAAAGTGACACTAAACAAAAACTCACAGTAAGATCAGAAAGGGAACATACACATGTGGTTTGAAGCTTTTGTAGTCACGAACCCCAAACTTATTTGATTGTCTGACCATATTTAAGGAAGCACAACAGATTGGTCTTATATAAAAACGCAATCTATGGAAAGCACATACACAGTGAAGTTTGCTGAGTGGATCAACGAATCTTACGGCTACACTAGACACCCATCACACTAGAGAGTTTAATGTCATTAGATTCAAAGAACATTCGGTGCAACCAATGCAATTCGAACTGTGGCGAAGCTACACACAAAAAAATAAAAGGGTCCTTGAAATGGTTTGCACAAATTTTGGAGATGCATAGGGTACAGCTACAATAAAAAATTCATGCCACAATTTACATCAAGCATCTCATATCAGGAGAGCTACGGACAATTACAAATTACTCTCCTGTTTAGCCATGCTTTTTCTCTTCAGCTCGTTTGTTGAGCGGTCGGGGCTAAGCTCTGTCTTCACTGGCTCTGCGTCATGACGGTGTCTTGGAGGCAGCACGCGAGGCCTGAGTAGCCTGCACGGTGCAGCCACCTGGTGGCGCAGACCTTAACCAGCCAAACACAGAGCTAATATTGCTGTAATCAAGTGGAAACCATTTTAAACATTTAAAGGACAACATGTTCTCGATTACACTCCTTTCAAACATTTACACCAGCAGCAAAGTAGAATATACTTGGTCACTGCCATATTATCTCTGTGTTTGATGATTTATTGGCATCCCCTTTGAAATGGGGCGCAGACAAAGAGTCACCCAGCCTGCTTGAGTTACCCAGGTATGCTATGCATGTTTTTCATTCTAGCATTCTTGTAAACAACTTTTTAATATCTTTTTCGTCCTTCAAAACTTCTCTATCTACCTTGTACTGCTACCTATGCCTCTAACGGTTGCGGTCATATCAATTTCTTCCCTGGTTTTTTTCCACGAATACTCTAAATGTCTCTTGCTTATCTCGAGTGATGACCGGTTGATACATCCATCCACTTTAAATCCTAGCCCTTCTGCAAGGTCTATTTTTCCTACGAATCTCACTGGGTGAATCGCTTCGCATTCCATGACGATGTGCTGAGTGGTATCCGGATCTTTGCTACAGCATACACACACATGCCTCCTCCAGTTGCAAACATTTGCTCCCGTACGCTTTTGTCCTTAGTCAACCAGCTCGAGCCTCAAATAGCACTTCCCTTCATGTTATCGTAGAGATTTGCCCTTCTAATTTCTTTCTTCTCATTTTTGTAAATCTCCATGGCCTATTTAGTTTCCATTCTTTGTATCCAATTTACTACCTCCGTTTCTCTCAATTTCTGACAATTCCTGGTTGTCTATTTACACTTTCAATTATCGTTGTACTTGGTTGCCAATTTTCCTGACCTCTTCCTCGACCCAGTGTCCCTTGCTTTTCAGGTACAGATACTTGTGCACTTTATCCACCCACTTATTTTGATCTATGCTACTGAGTCTTTCTTGAAAAGTAATTTTGATCCAGGCTTCTCATACTTCAAAAGAGACCTAACCCATGTCACCCTGCACTGCCTCATTTGTGGTTTTATCGTGGGCTCCCAAAGCCCACCAGCCGACCGATTTTTTATTTACTTCCAGCCTCAACAAGATATCCAATTTTAAGCACGGAATGGCATTTGCGAACGTTAGCACTGATACCGTTACTTCTTTCCAGATTCCACGAACCACCTCATATTTACTGTGACCCCCAAAGTGCTCTATGTTTTATTATTGCTGCATTCCGCTTCCCCTTTATTTTCAGATTATCTTGGTGGATGCTTGATTAAGTCTGTCCTTCATTAATGTATACACCAAGGTGCTTGACTATGGGTATTGACACTACGTAATTACTCCCAGTCATTAAAGATCATAATTCCCGATTTCTCTGTGCTAAACTTAAGGCCTCGATTTGTCACTGCGTCGCCACAGATATTCGCAAGTGTCTGTAAATTTCTTACATTGTCTGCTAGTAGCACTATGTTGTCCGCATACATCAGTCCGGAAACCTTCTGTTGCACCATTTGTCTATTAGGCATGTATAATAAATCAAACCCTAATTTACTGTTTTCCAGTTGTCTTTCTTGGTGCAGCTCGAGGTGGCATTTGGGCCAGGAATCTACCAAGCCACTGATGAGCACGTCCGGTAGTAGAAATGTAGGAAAAAGGGTTTAATTTACATTATTTACACTGGCCCCTGGTACAGAAGGCCACTCCATCAGGAGCATAGTAAACGTCTGGGTTCGCATCAGGACACGTCAGAACCATCCTCACTACACCACGGGTCTCCGCTTTTAATATCGTCGTCTCCTAGAGGAGACTGGACTGGGGAATCTGATGACGATAGCTCGGCCAATCACAATCATTGAATCGATCGCAACATCCCTCCCATGTTGACGCACCATTCCGCCGGGCCCGCCTCCAATGTCGCACCACCGCCCCCGCATTCTTTGAGTGGCCACCTGGGAAACTGAGCTCGAAACTGTTCCCACGGTGTTGGTCAACGATGGCCCCTTTCATCAATTAGCGGGCTCTGCGTGATGGCCTTCTTGTCAGGATCAAGATTATGATTAGATAGAGTGATCTTCACGGTAATTACCGTATCCACGGATGGCAGTGGTTGTTGTTACCTCGACACGAGCTCCTTTGTTAACACGTCACAGTCTATGACACGACTGATCGCTGTTGGCATGCGCGCTGTTGAATAGACTGACTCATGCTAAACGTCCAAGGAATGCGCTTTTCCAGGTTGAGACGTAGCATTCTATGCCCTTAACAACAATGGAGATAGAGGACATCCTTGCGCATGGCCATGGTCTTTGGTGAATTTGCACCACTTCATAATATTGTTACGGCGCAACCAAGAATAGCGCTAGTCCAAAGAAGATTTGACATGCAGAGGTACAATCGGTCTCACCAGCCATCTTGTTTATGTATCGTTGCCTCTCCTGTATATATTATAAGTACACCTGTATATGTGACTTCTGCAATGTAACAAATTGGTGAGAGGTACGGGGTGCCCACAAGAAACAACAACGGAGCTCCACAGCGGTCGTAACCTCAGACAGGACAACATGACGGACAAAACAGGACCCAAAACGGTGCAGCCCCCCCCCCATCAACGCCTACAATCCCGGCGGTTGTCCTGGCTCAGCCGTGGGATCCAGGAATGTTTAGTTGCACTGACCGTGTTGACGTAGAACACTGGATTGCCACGTATGAGTGTGTAAGTGCCCACAACAAATGGGATCGCACGATTATGTTGGCTTAACGACTGGGACACGTGCAAACAGAAACTGAAGGACTTGTTCTGCCGGCCCACCAGTCGGAAGAGCGCTGCTAAGAAAAAACTAGCGACCTGCATATAAACGTACACAGAATCGTACGTCTCTTACATCCAGGACGTGCTGGCTCTGTGCCGTAACACTGACAGCGATATGCCTGAGTCAGACAAGGTTGGCCATGTACTCAAGAGGATTGCTGACGATGCGTTCAACCTGCTCATGTGCAAAAATTGTCAAACGGTACAGGACATTATAAAAGACTGTCAACGCTTTGAGCAGGCCAAGAGCCGCCACATTGCAACACCATTCGTACATCTTCCGCACACAGCTGCGACATCCTCTTGTGACGACTGGCTAGAAATGCAGCGACCATCATCATCAGATGACCTGACGTGAATAGTGCTGCGAGAGCTTGAGGCCATTGCTCCTGCAGCCCTTTTTTCCCGACCCAGTGAGCCGAACAACTTGCCTACAGCATCATTTGTGTAGGCAATAGTCCGCGAAGAACTCGCTTATCTTGGAGTTCATTCTGCATGCGCCATTGCCGCTTCAAAGCTGTCTAGTGCTCCTCGCCCATCCAGTGGTCAGCGGTATCCTACACACTACCGAAATCCAGCCAAGTGGCGAACTGCAGACGATCGACCAATATCTGTTGTGCCTGCCGGCATATCAGTCACGTTGCTCGCCATTGTTACAACTGTACTGTCTCCTCCCCTTTGCAGCCGCCATTCATCAGTTATTATCGCCCCAAACAGAGCCAGCGTCGTTACCAGCCTCCAGTTGAACTGGAACAGCCAAACAATGACGCGCATGCCCCTTGGAACAGTCCCTCGTCATCATTTAGACGTCACAGGGTCACGTTCGCCACCAGCTCATCAACCATCTTCCCTATCACCGCAAGCTCGTCACCCACTGTCCCCGATGCAGCCCCGACGCCCGTCTCCGGGAAACTAACCGATGCAGCTGCCGGAGGTGACGCTGCATTGACAACTCGACCGCAAAGCCTTCTGATCACTTTGCCGACCAAACAGAACTTGATGGACATTGTAGTCGATGGCGTCAGTGTCCCAGCACTCATTGACACTGGCACGCACATATCCGTGATGAGTACCCACTTGCGCCGACGCTTGAACAAAGTTCTCACACCGGCTGCATCACACACCATCCATGTCGCCGATGGCGGAACGTCTACTGTGCTTGTATGTGCACTGCTCGCACTGGCATCGCGGGGCAACTAACGACTGTTTTGGTTGCCATTTCGGAACAATGCCCTTACAACGTTATACTCGGCTTAGACTTTTTATCATCCCATTTAGCCCTCTTTGATTGCACGTCTAGTGTCATTCAGCTTGAACTGCCCCGCAGCTGCTATAGTCCACCAGTCACACAACCACAGTTATGCTCTCCCGAAGACATCTGCCTGTCACCTCAAGTCCATACGTACGTCACTCCAATGTCGTTCCCATCTGCTCCTGACGGCATCCATGTGCTATGTCCCACCGCCGACATACTGCTTGAAAGGAATTTGGCCATTCCCCATTCCGTGCTCACTGTTACAGGCAATCAGACTTCGGTCCCTCTCCTTAATTTTACCTGCTCGAATGAAATTGTTCCCAGAGGCATGTCTTTGGGTGACATCTCGCCTGTGAACGATTGCAAGATATCGGCACATGACGCCCAAATTCCGTTGCCCTCTACAGGAACCTCCGATTCACTCACTCTCACAGACGAACTTAGCAAGATGATCGCACCTGACCTTCTTTCTGCACAAGCTGCTGACCTCCGCCGTCTCTTGGAAACTTACCGCGACATTTTTTACCTTGACGGCTGCCCTTTAGCCCAGACATTGGTGGTCACCCATCGCATTTACACTAGAGATGCCAACCTGATACGCCGCAGGCCGTACCGTGTTTCACATGCTGAACGACAAGTGGTCTAACAAGAAGTCGATAAGATTCTAACTAAATGCATTATCGAGCCATCTTGTAGTCCGTGGGCGTCCCCTGTCGTCTTTATCAAGAAGAAGGACGGCAGTTGATGCTTTTGTGTCGATTACAGACACCTCTACAAGATCACACACAAGGATGTCTACCCCTTGCGGCGTATTGATGAAGCTTTGGACTGCTTGCACGGAGCCAAGTACTTTTCATCCATAGACCTTCGGTCAGGCTATTGGCAAATCTCGGTAGATGATATGGACTGTGAGAAAACTGCTTTCGTAACACCTGATGACCTCCACCAATTCAAGGTTATGCCGTTCACCTTCCAAACAATGATGGAGTTCTTACTTCAAGGCTATAAATGGCCCACATGTCTCTGTTATCTAGACAATGTGATAGTTCTTTTGCCAACTTTCGCGAGTCATCTCAAGCGTCTCTTGGCCATTCTTGCTGTTTTCCGACGCGCCAGCCTGTGTCAAATTACCGTTCTTGGCCATCTCGTCAGCATCGCTGGTGTTCAACCCGACCCTGACAAGATTCGCGCTGTCCAGAACTTTCCTGTTCCATCTTCCACCGCAGATTTAAGAAGCTTTGTAGGACTGTGTTCGTATTTCCATCGTTTAGTCAAGAATTTCGCCGAAACTGTCCGCCCACTCACCGACTTACTTATGAAGGACGTTACTTTCACATGGGGCCTTGCTCAAACCATAGCCTTCTCCGCCCTCGTACGCTTGCTAACGGCTCCCCCATTGCTGGCTTATTATGATCCATCTGCCGCCACAGAACTTCACACGGATGCCAGTGGCCATGGAATTGGAGCTGTACTCATTTAATGGCAGCGTAACGCAAAGCACGTAATTGCGTACGCCAGCCGCCTCTTGTCACCCGCCGAGAGGAATTTTTCATTACTGAACGGGAGTGCCTGGTGTTAGTTTGGGCACTAGCCAAATTCTGCCCCTACTTGTACAGTCGCACGTTTTCCATGGTTACCGATCACCATGCCTTGTGCTGGCTCTCATCACTGAAAGACCCCACTGGACAACTGGGAAGATGGGAGCTACGGCTGCAGGAATATTCATTTACTGTTTTATACAAGTCAGGCCATTTGCACAACAACAGCGACTGCCTCTCCTGCCATCCTGTCGACCGCCCTGAAGATGATGCGCATGACACCGACTCTTCCGTACTGGCCATTTCTGACCTGCGCGACATCCGCACTGAACAACGGCTTGATGACTGCTTACGTGTTCCTATAGATCGTCTATTCTGGAGATTCGGAGCCCACGCTGCACATCTTTGTACTCCGCGACGACGTTCTCTACCATTGCAGCTTACGCCCTAAAGGACCAGAATTTATACTTGTTGTCCCGTGCCTTCTCTGGACATCTGTTCTTGAGCAGTTGCATGATACACCTACTGCAGGCCACCTCGGCGTTTCTCGTACTTACGACCGCATACGGCGCCGCTTCTACTGGCCAGGCCTGTACAGCTCTGTTCGCCGCTATGTTCGCCGCAATGCGCTCTCTCAGCGCCACAAAAATACTGCTGCACTTCCCGCTAAATGTCTTCATCCCAACGATGTGCCCTGAGAACCCTTCTTTCGTGGCGTTTTCGATCTTCTTGGCCCTTTTCCGACGTCAACATCTCGCAATAAGTAGATCATTGTCATGACTGAATACACGACCCGGTACGCAATCATGCGAGCTTTGCCCCCAAGGTGTGCAACTGAGGTGGCGGATTTCCTTTGACATGCAGTCATCCTCCATCACGGCTAACCCCGGCGGCTCCTCACTGATTGCAGCCATCTCTTCTCGTCCCGAGTTGTTGAAGACCTCCTTCGCTCCTGTTCTGCCGAGCACAAGCTTACCACCGCCTACCACCCGCAGACAAACGGACTCACAGAGCAGCTCAATCGCACGTTGACAGAAATGCTGTCTATATACGTTTCTGACGACCACAGTGATTGGGACAGCACTTTAACCTTCGTGACCTTCACCTATAATTCATCCCCTGTCATGAGACCGCTGGCTTTTCACCATTTTAGCTTCTATTCAGCCACCACCCTACCCAGCCCTTTGACACCCATTGCTTCCTTTCTCGACGACCACTCCCACTGCATATGCTTAAGACGTCTTCGCCCAGGCTCACACGGTGCGCCAGATTGCCAGCTTCCGGCTGACGGAGTCTCAATCTGCGCAGAAGATCCGGAACGACAGCCGACATCGTGATGTTCGATTTAACCTGGCTCCGGAGGTTGTCCTCCTATGGACACCATGTCACCGCGTCGGCTTGGCTGAAAAGCATGCTGCCGCGCTACACCGGACCCAACATGATATTGCGTCAGCTTGACGATGTCAACTACGGGATCGCCCTGCTAGACTCGCCTGGCCCCACTGACATTGCACATGTGTCTCGGCTGAAGCCTTACTTTGCCGCAAGTTCATGTCTCTTATAGTTAGCGCCGAGACGGCGCCTTTACAGGTGGGGGTTATGTTACGGCGCAACCAAGAGTGGCACCAGTCAGAAGAAGACGATTTGACGTGTAGAGCAGGAATCTGTCTCGACAGCGATCTTGTTTATGTATCGTTGTCGCTCTTGTACATATTGTAAATAAACCTGTATATATGATTTCCGCAACGTAACAATATTTTCAGCCTTCCAATAAAATTCGTACTCGATTATCTCTACATATCTCAATCCACAGCTCCACGAAATCGTCATCCATGCCTTTGTGCTCGAGAATATCCGGATAACAATTCCCTGTCTACATTGTCGAATGCTCCTTTAATATCTAGAAATGCTATCCATAAAGGTCTATTCTGAGCTACTGAAATCCCTATGCACTGAGTAATTACAAACATATTATCCTCTAAGTGTACGCCTGTCTGAACCCATTCTGTAGTTTCCCCAGTACATAATTTTTTTCCACCCACTTCGACAGTTCTAATTTTGTGACTTACATTGACATTCTATATATCATCGACGTTACTGTAACTGGCCTGCACGAGCTTGTCCTATCCTTATCACCTTTGCCTTTGTAGATAAGGTTCATCTTGCTTTCACGTCATGCAACAGGAATTGTTTTCATTTTAATCACTTGCTCAATGGCATTAGTCAGAAGTGCCTTGCTCTTTGGGCCAAGGTCATTGATTAGCTTTATTGGTACTTCATCGGGTCCTGCAGCGGTGTTACTAGAGACATTTTCTGTTTTCTTCCAGTAAACGTTTTCTATGCTAAATTTTGATCTCTCGTGCTTATGTTGTTACTGGATCTGTTTCGGTCTGAATTACGCATTCTTTTGTACCGAAGTTATACCTAACATCTCTAATGTACTGCAGCACATCGTCTCCTTCCAAGATGTTACCGTCCTTGTCCTTTATAGCAGTTTGTGAATTTTTAGTTGGAGCTCCGAGTGCTCTTACATAGTTCCAGAATTTTTGGGGGGCGCCTTTGTCTTTTGCGAATGTTACGCACCCAACATTCACTTGTGCACTTAATTTTCTCTTGCATGGGCTCACTCGCCACCCTTTTTTTTTCTTGGTATCTGTTCCATCTAAGGAGCACCTCTTCTTCGTGTAATCCCAATTTTTTGGCTAGTTTGTGGTCTAGCTGAGCTCTATGCCACCTAGTGGCTGCATCTTGCAGGCTGCACACATTTGCGCCACTGCCCACCTGGCAAAATGCTCAGTCAGCATGCATTTACTGGAATACCAGACACACTAATACTCTGTTGTGGTAGTAATCCTCCTGCATGAAATGACGGCTTCAAACACGTAGACCCTGGCACCGATTGAATACTGATAGCCCGACGCACTGCAGCCACTCCACTGGCATATCGCCTTGCAGAGGGACACAATGTTGCAGCTTGATGTGTCGCTGATCTCTAGATTTGAAGCCCACAACAAGAGCGATCCATGGTGCTTGCAAAAAGAAAGCTCGAGACCAACACTGACTGCGCAGCTCGCGTCAACACAGAGCACGTTCTAACACAAGCAGACTACACTTGCCGTGTTCTGGAAGTGTTTATATGCAGTGATAAATTGTCATTGTGCATTCTCTTTCAATTACTTTTTTTATAGAAATAAATTAACCAATATTTCAACTTTTACGAACATTTATTCCCCATTAAGTTGGAAAAATTATTACAATGACACTGGTTTTGAGATATCCATTCCCAAAGCCAGCAACAAAATACACTGCCATTCATTATTTTTGTGCTTCAATGCATAAAATGCCATTTTGTTAAAGACATAAGTGGAACACCAGTGCATTTTTACTGCAAGCTTGATATTTACTGCTGCCATCCTCAGAATGCATTTCAAATTGCACGTGGATCTGCCTTGCAAACTAAAGTCAAGTGCAAAGTGCTGAGCTCTTAGGAGAATAATTAGTTTGATTTCGCTAATTCGTGAATGAGCATTTTGATTTACCAAGCAAATGATGTGCACCTTTTTGAGCAGTCCAGTTCAAGGATTAGATTGTGCTCATTAGCACAATCTGTATAATAAAAAAAGCAAAACAAGAGACCTGTTATTTTTGTAGACATAGCAGCTGTATATACCGATTTACTTACCGTTGGTCTTGTCTGCACAGGGATGGTACGTGGAAAGACCATTGCGGTTTGGGCGCTTGTTTCCACCATCACATGTGCAGTCTCTGTCTGACTGCCCAATGTACGCACTTGATCAACACAGGACTTGCACTGTGTTGCCTGCAAAGAAGCAAGAGGTTCCCTCAGGCTCTTGACAACCCTCTCTTTCACTAGCTTAAAGGGCCCCTAAACCAGCGCTGACATTTTTTGTGCACATTTTCAATAAACATCCGCGTCGCAAACAGCGTACCACGATGATCATCTTTCACGAACAGGGCATGGGTGAGCCACAATTTAATAGAATCCCATGCTCCTCTCTGGCTTTTCCGATCCTTTCCCGCATGTCGTGATAACAGCAGTGCAAAAGTTGTCGATTGGTTGCCTGACAAGGAACAATGCTGCCAACATGACGGGAACCCACTGTGTGTTCTGATAAGGGAGAGTGGCTCGCCCATTATGCGCTACTGATCCTTTCGCGAAGGTTCCCCTGAGTTCTCTTCGAAGGTTCCCACTGCACCTACATGCAACTGTAGTGCGTATGTGCAGCATTTGCTTTGTGCACGACAGGGCTTGTGTGCTCACGCTCATACGCTCCAGTCTGGCTGTGCTGCAGACCGGCTTTTTCCTCCACCAGCATGGAGGAAGGAAACCCAGGAGAGGCCCCGGCCAACACGAACGTATTGGAGAATGTGTGGCAGAAGTCACGTGCTGTTTTTTGCAAAGGAGCACTGGGACGGGTACCCCAAACGTAACCGTTGCTATAGCAACCGCGCTCCTGATACTCTTGCTGCTGCTCTAGGCCTCTGAAAAGTGAGATAACATTTTTCCGCCGGTGTCTTTCTCGTAGCACATCTTGTTTGCGAGAAAAGCTGACTTTGGAGTGTGGTGTTTAAGCTTCAAAGTTGTGTTTTGGGTCTGTGAGTGTGAGTGTCAGCCAGCAACAGATACACTCAAGCAATCACTGCGTGCATCTTCGTCGTCATCTTCAACGTGCCACAGAAAAGCACAGAGCGCGTCTGCTTCGCTAGAACTGCTACAAAGGTTTCGTGAGGTTTGTTCTGACGTGCGCCGGCAGCACATACTTCCGGCGGCTGGTAACAATGCAAGTTCAAAGCTCACGGCCCGCTCACGCCTACATCTCCAGTGAGCTGATTGGAGGTTCAAAGGGAGATGGCACACCAACCATGGCAGCACTTCCGGCTTCAAAAACGTGACGTCAGTGCCTCTCCTGTTTTGTTTCTTTACTCCATGTCCACCAGCATGATCGACAGATAGTAGCCACATTCAACTTGTGCATTTTGAAGCACTATCAATCCCTCAATATGAAGCGAAGTCAGCCAAGGCATCTAACCAGGAGTAAGCGCAAGCTGGCAAGCGTGCGTGTGGTGTGACATTAGGTTTCGCATGGTTCGAGGCTAGCCGAGTGTTCAAAACTAGTCGAAATTAATGAGACCCGACAGCTATGACATCGATAAGCAGGGTTGCCAAAGTTTAGCCATTATGCAGTCGAGCATGGACAAACGATAGTCAGCTTCTTCCAAAAGTACGTAATTATTATCGAAATTTGCAAGCAGATTTTCACTTACTTCAGCCCGTTTATTAAACTCCATCAATAAATATACACAGTAACAGTACGAAGAAGTGCACTCATCCAAACACCATTCTTAATTGATGTCAGTTATTGGCTAATAGCAGCCACGTATGGGAATCTGTTATGTTATGAAATAAAGCATTCAGATCAGAGTGAGGAGCAGGATTCTGTTGAGAAGAGAGCGTTTGAGAAAAAAGTGACTTCGGGCTCCGCTTGCGAACTCCACGCGACACGCACGACTGTAAAATTTGACCGAGATGTTCACAGCAGGACGTGCTATCTGTGGACTGTGGTTTTTTTAGCAAGCCTGAAGTGTGGTTCCGGACCCCTTTAGCAAATGCCCCTTTCTTCTTCGCTAGTAACATTGCAAGGTGTGCATGCATTTTGCTCGGGATTGACTCGTGATCATAAACAATCACCCAATTAGCTGGTGTCTATGGGCTCTTGCGTGAGTGTATGATATCACAGATAGATACCATATTTAGAAGGTGAAGCTTTTTCCCCCGAATATTTAGCCTCGAAGTCAGCCCCCCTCTTTATTAGCAAATTTTGCCTTACAGTGTGGCTTTACAGCAGTGCATGTCGTGGTGCCTTGAAGCCACACTATAAGAACTTCGTGCTGCCGTGAAGCTACACCTAAAGGCGAAATTCACATATAACCCGTACTCGGCGTGTTGAAGCACCCTTCCCGCCCTATTTCATGGTCGCCATTTTGCATTTTGGCTGTGTTAGTAAAGCAGTATTTCAGGCAATCCCCCCCGAATCCCGATAATCCATCTGCTACTCTGTATTGCCTTATATTGGTGTGCATACTCAAGTATTTTTTTTTCATAGGTCCCCCCAATGGCACCCTTGCCTTATAATGGAAAAAATACGGTAATGGGAGGGAGGACTTGAAAGGCCAGAGAAAAGAGCAAGCAATCTTTTTGCGAGATTTTAGGCATGTTGCTTGTAGTGGAGTAATACCCGACTCGCATGTTCGTGGTAGCATTGTCGCAAAGGTTTTCTTACTGTGTTCAAGTGTTGCAGTGCCCCCCCCCCCCATTTTTTTTACATGAAAAAGCAGCCCAGTTTTGCTGACTAAGCACTTGAGACAGCAACAGCTTCATATAAGCACGTCCGTTACACGTCCGTTCTCATATATATGTGCCCATGCATAAAGTTATGACCCATGCACTCATTACGCTGATCTATGTTGAAAAAATGCAGATAATGCTGGTATACTGAGCTTTGTGTTCATGTTAGAGGGTCAATAAAATACTTTTTGATTGTGGTACGAAAACATTACTCATCTATATACAATGCTGTCACGAACATGCGAGCTAAGATTTATTTGACTGGACGCAGCAGAGTACACACAATCCTGCATATAGAATACTTGTTCTCTCCTGCAGCTTTTGAAGGCCCTCCCTTCTGCCTCAGGCGATGTCAGCGATTATGCTACATGAAGCGCAACGACTCATAGATGCCAGCCATTGGGCACACGCTTGCACATATTCAGGTACCGAGTTTGTTGTATTTAGAACACACAGGAACGATGTATCCGATGCCTGAACATCATCTTCTTTATTTCATGTCCTCCCGCAACTATCCTCATCTTCTTTCCTATACAACATTTCCCCGGTTGATAAAAAAAAAAAAAAACTATCGCTTGCGTAACCCATAGTCCCTGAGCTTCAACGGAGTTTTTTTAACTCGTGCGCTCTTCCGTGGGGGTTAGCCAGTCATTTTGTCCTGCAGTGAAGACGGTTGAGTGCTGGATTCACTGCTGGCTTGTGCTGCTATTTCTTGCCGTGACGTAGATGGACAGTCAGCATGTTGTTCACTCGCAGAAAATGCATTACCTTGAAGAGACTCGTCAGGTAATGGTAGAGTCCATTCTAGAATACCAGGTCGATTGCCTGTGAACTTCTCTGCAGCTTCTGGGTGTATCGCTTGAAATTTGGAGGCGTTCCACACTCGACCGTCATCCAAAAGAAATGAAGCTGGCCCTTCGTCGCTCAATAATCTACTTCGGTTTCGAAAAGCGAGAAGATATTTTCCTGTGAACTGACGACTTTCTCACGCGGACGTAGTCGCCGACGGCAGTCTGTGTAAAGTTTGGAAGAAGCTTGGTTTTGTCTGACACGCTGGCGCAGCCATTTCATCGCCTGTGCTGGATTTTCGTGAAATGAAGAATCCGGTAATCCAACAATGCTTAAGCGTGTTCGTGGCAGTCGTCCGTGCAGCAAAAGGCGGGTGCAACTCCCGTTGTGGCATGAGGTATGCAGCGGTAGACCCCCAAGTAGTCTGTCACGGCGACACGGATATCACGCCGCTCGTATACTGCCATCTGGACAACAGATTTGAGGACTCTGTTGAACCTTTCTACAAACCTGTTTGCTTGCGGGTGGTAAACAGAAGAAAAGCAATGGCGTATGCCACGTTCCTGAAGGAATTCTTCAAATTCAGCCGAGCTGAACAGCGGTCCGTGGTCGAAAACTATTTCACTCGGGTAGTCTTCACGAGAAAACACTTGTAGCAGAAAGTTCTTGACCGTCGCCGTAGAAACTTGTCTTGAAAAAAAAAAACTTCTGGCCATTTGCTGTGATAATCAATAAGCGTCACTGCATAACGGCATTTGATAGGAGCTTGCTCAAATGGGCCAATAATATTGCCGCGCCTGTACTCCGATGAAGAGGAGGACTATGCCAGCAGGCATGCGCGTTTCTATCCAGGCGCGGTGAAGAAGAAGAAGTAGCAGTAGTGCGCTGTATTAAAAAGGCGACCTGCTGCTATTCCTCTTGATTAGGGCTGTGCGACCTGTTTTTGACGTTGCGACACTGGTGGAGGTGCTGGAGCCATGAACCTCATGCGTTCAACCCCTATCAGGTCCCGTACACCCAGTACGGAAGCTCCACCTCTCGTCACGACTCCAGTACATCGATTCAGTCAGCGCCTGCTCGGCCTGAGCCCGGAATTCCCTCCCATTGCGCCTTCCACCAGCATGGCAGTTCCAACACCATCGGCCACTCTACCTTCTTCTCAGACGGCGCCGAGCCTTTGCCAGGTGACTCTTGAACAGCCTCGCGTTCCCACAACCTTTCATGGTGATGCTTTTGAAGATGTCAAGGACTGGCTCGATCAGTAAGAGCACGTCGCTGATGTCAATCACTGGACCGAGCGACAGAAACTCACCCACGCTTATTTCGCGCTCGAAAAGAGTGCTCGCATATGGTACGAGAACAGGGAAGCGAGGTTCCACACGTGGGGCAATTTTCGGCGTCAGCTCTTCGATACATTCGTAAGTTCGGACCGGCGCGATTACGCACAACTTATTGAGGCTCGCATACAGCAGCCGAACGAATCCGTCGTCATGTATGCGGAGGATATGGCCCTTCTGTTTCGCCGAGCTGACCCCGATATGACCGAGGCGAAGAAGGTTCGTCATCTTATGCGGGGAATTAAGGAACCGCTGTTTGCAGGCCTTGTACGAAACCCGCCCACAACGGTCGACGACTTCATCAAAGAAGTGACTATCATTGAGCGGGCACTTCAGCAACGTTGCCGCCACTTTGACCGCTTACCCAACAACACACAATAAGCGCCGCAGCTCAGGGTGTTGACCAGCCTTCTTTACGGGAAATGATTCGAGTCATTCTGCGTGAAGAGGTGCGAGCCCTTGGCATTTCCCCTACGGAATCTCCAGTCCTTTCTGTTGCCGAAGTCGTGCGCCAAGAGTTGCGGCAAGCCTTCTCCTCACCAGCTCCATGCCCTGAGGCACGTCCATTGAGCTATGCCGACGTGGTCCGACGTCCTCCCCCTTCACCGGAGGTACCGCTATTTCAGCCTCGGACCGTTCCCGTGCCAGTGGTGGCAACGAGAGTCTGTGAGACGACCTCCTGTTCGCCGTACTGACTTGTGGCGCACGGCCGATCGTCGACCACTCTGTTTCCACTGTGGGGAACTGGCCACATTGCCCGTTACTGTCCCGCACATGGTGAGGCTGTCCCGCACATCGAGAGGCTGGGGTGGCAAGTTTTTCGCCCGCCGCTTCTCTGCGCTTTGACGACCGTTGCGCCCCGAATCGTGATCACCTGTCGACCAGCCAAGCAGCTTCACCACGTCGTCGCTTGCAGTCCCCGTCACCTGTGCATTACCGTTCCCGAAACCACCAGAGTTTCGCTGACGTCGTCAGGGGTGGTCATTCCCCTAGTCCGCGCCGGGGAAACTAACGGCAGCGACCTCCGGGGGGAAGGTGACGGAGTCGACGCCGCCCAAAAATGCAGCGTCCACGTCCACATCATCGATACCTGCGGGCTCGACGGGTGACCGCGAAAGGCAGTCGGCGTGGGTGTGCCTTTTCCCTGATTTGTAAATTATGGTCATGTCGAACTCCTGGAGTCTGAGACTCCAGCGCGCCAGACGGCCAGATGGATCTTTTAAGTTAGCCAACAAAGAGAATGATGGTCGCTGACAACCTTGAATGAACGGCCGTACAAGTATGGGCGAAATTTGGTAACCACCCACACCACGGCGAGGCATTCCTGCTCGGTAGTCGAGTAGTTTTCGTCCGTACGAGAGAGAGTTCGGCTGGCGTAAGCGATTACTTTTTTGAAGCCATCTTGCCACTGCACCAGTACGGCCCCCAGACCAACACTGCTTGCATCGGTGTGAAGTTCTGTAGGGGCTTCCAGGTCAAAGTGCGCAAGAACTGGGGCCGTTTGCAGGCGCTGGCGTAGTTCGTCAAATGCTACTTGCTCATGTTCACCCCACAGAAAGGGAACATCGTCTCGTGTAAGGCGTGTTAACGGGGCAGCAATACGTGATAAGTTTGCAATGAACCGCCGGTAATAGGCGCACAGCCCCAAGAAGCGCCTCACTGCCTTCTTATCGGGCGGTGTGGGGAACTTTGCCACAGCGTCTATTTTATCTGGGTCAGGACGTACACCCTCGTAACTGACGACGTGGCCGAGGAAGCACAGTTCACTGAAACCAAAATGGCATTTCTCGGGCTTTAACGTCGGGCCAGCTGAGCGTATGGCTTGAAGAACAGTGAGTAACCGGCTTAGGTGCTCCTCGAATGTAGCTGAGAACACTATGACGTCGTCTAAATACACCAAGCAAGTTTGCCACTTCAGGCCTGACAGTACGGTGTCCATTAAACGCTGAAAAGTGGCTGGCGCTGAGCACAGACCGAAAGGAAGTAGCTTAAATTCGTAAAGACTGTCGGGGGTCACGAAGGCCGTTTTCTCACGATCCCTCTCATCGACCTCTATCTGCCAATACCCGCTTCGTAGGTCCATTGATGAAAAATAACGTGCATGCCGCAGCTTGTCCAGCGAATCGTCTATGCGTAGCAGCGGGTAGACGTCTTTCTTCCTGACTTGGTTTAATTTGCGGTAATCGATGCAGAAGCGCAAGCTGCCGTCTTTCTTTTTGACCAAGACCACGGGTGACGCCCAGGGATTGTCGAAGGCTGTATCACGTCATCCTCGAGCATCTTGGTCACTTGCTTTTGAATCTCTTCACATTCCTTTGGAGCTACACGGTAGGGGTTTTGTCGAATCGGCCGCGTGGTATCATCCGTGATTATACGGTGCTTGGTCAGTAGTGTTTGTTTCACTTTTGACGTAGTCGAAAAGCAATCTTCGAACTGGTGTATCAGCTCCAAGAGGCGCTGTCTCTCAGAAGGCGACAGGGTGGAGCTGACGTCGAAAGACAAATGTGTCGAGGCCGGAACCATCGTTTCTTGACGTTGTACAGCCAAACAATCTTTTACTTGGGTGACTTTGTCGCAGTAGGCAATTGCGGTGCCCTTCTGAATGTGACGGCGTTCGTCGCTGAAGTTCGTGAGAAGGACTTCCGCATGCCCATGAGTCATGTCGAGTAGGCCTCTAGCAATCGAAATGCCTTGAGTTAGCAATAGTGCAACGATTTGCTCCGCGATCACATCCCCATGGTAGGGCTTCTGGCACGAGACAGATACAAGGCGGCAGGAGCGCGGTTGAATGGTCACATCGTCAGTGATTCGCAGATGCTCATGTTGCCCGTCATGAATGGTGTTGGCATAATATCAATGGCAATCCTCTCCCAAGGGTTGTCAGGAAAAGCTACTGGCTGCATAGGTGCTACGGTTGGCCGTGCTGATTTGTCCCATGACTGGCAAACACGTTTTAACCAGTTGTTCTACGTGGTTATCCATTCGAGGCCACCAGTACAACTCTCGCAAACGGCTTTTCGTACGACTGATCCCCGGATGCGATTCGTGTGCGACTTCCATCAAACGACGAGTAAGGATACTTGGAATTACGATCCTGTCACCACGGTAAAGCAAGTCGTGTACAATGGATAGTTCTGCACGTACATGAAAATATGGCATTAGCTCCACTTCCAGAGATTTTGTATCAGGCCAAGAGGACAAAACAAAGTCCATGACTTTTGCGATTGTACTGTCAGATGCACTCTCCGCTTGTAATTCTGCAATGGTTAACATCAGAGAAAGAAGGCAAACAAACTCATCTTCGGCAACTTCATTGGTTTCTCCTTGCAAAGGCAATTGAGAGAGCGCATCAGCCACCACATTATCGCTTCCTTTACGGTACTCTACGGTGTAGTTGTAACAAAGAAGTCGCGCTGACCAACGTGAAATTCGCAATGGCCGATGTCTAACACCTTTGGTTGACAGCAAGGTGACAAGAGCACTGTGGTCGGTTCGCAAGACAGAGGGGCGACCCCAAAGTTACACGTGCCAATGTTAACAGGCCCAAACACATGCCAAGGCTTCACGTTTGCCTGCAGAGTACTTCCTCTCTTGTGGGCTCAAGGTACGGGAGGCAAAGGCAACCGTCTGTAGAATTCCCTTGTTATCTTGTTGCAGCACAGCGCCCAGTCCATACCCAGAGGCATCGGTCGTGACGATGGCAGGTAGGTTCGGGTCAAAGAAATGTAGAACCTTGCAAGTTGTTAGCATTGATTTCAAACGGACGAAACTCTCTTCGGCAGCTGGCATCCAAGCAAATGGCTCGTTGCCTCGAAGCAATGCCCGTAAAGGTTCCACAACATCCGAAAAATGGGGAACGAACTTGGAATAAAATCCCGCCAGACCAAGCAGGGAACGAAGTTCATTGATGTTTGAAGGCGCCGGAGCTTCTTTCATCGCTTGAATAGATGACGCTAGTGGTAAGAGTCCTTTGCCGTTCACAACATGTCCCAGAAACGTTAGTTTCGTGACGTCGAAAACGCACTTCTGGTTGAGTTTCAGGCCTGGTTTAGAAAGTCGTTGCAAAACGATGCGAAGATTTGAAAGATGGTCTTGTCGAGAACGACCATATACAATAATGTCGTCGATGTAGAAAAGTACACCTTTGCACCCTTTCAGTATGAGATGGATCATCTTTTGAAATGCTGACGGGGCTGAAGCCCAAGCCGAAACATACTCTCTTAAAACGAAAAAGCCCATCGTGCGTGATGAAGGTAGTCAGATCATGACTCTCAGGATCGAGCTCTAGTTGATGGTAGGCAGACGCCAAATCCAGCTTCGAGAATCGCTTGGCGCCAGCTAAGCTGTGCAGCAGCTCGTCTGTCTGTGGTAGTGGAAAGCTGTCAACAATTATAGCTTTATTGGGCTCTCACAGATCAACACACATTCGTATTGAACCATCCTTCTTGCGAACAACCACTATAGGAGAAACCCACTGAGAGGCGTCAATGCGCTCGATTATGTCTTGGGCTTCAAGTTTCTGCAGTTCATGAAGGGTAAACGGCAGCCGTCGGAGCTTGCTGGCAACAGGTGGAACGGAATCACGAACCTTAACTTTGTGTTTGAATCCTTTGGCAAATCTGAGCTGTTTGTCAAAGAGGTGTTCATACTCTGAACGTACCTCAGCTGGCAATGTAGGAGTGCTGGAGGCCAATGCAAGACACTGAAGCGATTTACCTTCAATATTCATCTGTAGTGCCGCAATGGCGTCTAAGCCCAGTACAGTGGTGCCTTCAGATACAACATACAGAAGAACACAAGCCGTTCTGTCTTGGAACGCAGCTGAAGCGACAAAACATCCTCTAACTCTTACCTTCGACTTGGAGTAGTCGAAGAGCTGCACTCAGGTAGGTTTCAAAGGGTAGGTGCTTGTAAAAAACTGATGATAGAGTTCCTCAGCCAGAATAGTGAGAGAAGATCCCGTATCAACTAGAAACGAGATAGGGCGACCTTCCACAGCGACGGATGCGTAAATGCCATGCTTGTTTCCATTGACAACACAAACTGTTTTTCCGCTACTCTGGGAGCTAGCGTCGTCGTCATCAACTTGAACTTTAGCTGAATATCCAGACGACCTACACATAAAATCTAAGTGGCCAATCCTCTCGCAGCGACGACATCTGCGCTTACGAGCCTTACATGCAGGACTGTTTGCAAGATGATCAGTCGCTCCACAACGATAGCAAGCTCGAAGGTTCGTGGTACCTTGTACGGGATGCTCAGATGCTTTGGCTTTGCACTTATTACAAGTTCTGCATTCATTTGGTTGTTCAGAAGACCGAGAAGAGTTTTGTGCTGTTTTAACGTGACGAACTGAAGCATCGTCGCAAAATTCCTTAGCATGACTCACGGCTTCTTCGTACTGATTAGCAATTGTTATAGCTCGTGAGAGCGTCAGTTATGAGCCCTCAAAAAGTAACCGCTCATGTAAATGACGATTCGTCGTTTTCGAGACAAACTGATCACGTAGCATCTCATCAGCGAGGCTTCCGAAATTACAGTCTGCAATGAGGATTACAGTCTGTAAAGCAGAGACGTATTCTTCCGCTGTCTCACCTGCATGCTGAGCACAGCGACTGAACCGTTGTCGAGTCACGATGACGTTGACTGAACGCTTGAAATGATCCGAAAGCAGGGCGATTGCAGAGTCATACGCGTCATTCGTCGACCCGGTGTCACCTGTGCTCGAAGGACTAGTAGCGAGAGCAGAGCCAGACTGCAAGTCCGCTGGCTTCAGTGTAGAGAACATCCGCTGCTTCTCCATACCAAGACATGTGAGCAGGATAGCTTTTTGGCGTTCGGCTGGAAGCTCTGAAGCTCCAGAAGCCACCACGTACGTCTGCCGTCCCGGAATGCTCATTGTGGTGATGCAGCAGAAATCACCAGGACTCTTGCTCTTGCATGGGTTGAAATCTCGTCGCCAATATGTTGTATTTAGAACACAGAGGAACGATGCATCCGATGCCTGAACATCATCTTCTTTATTTCATGTCCCCCCACAACCATCCTCATCTTCTTTCCTATACAACAGAGTTATCCAAGTTGTTTAGTTTTCTTTATTTAACAGATGAGTGTTGCCCCAAGCGCACAATTATTTTCGTCTCAATATCTGAGCAAGTTTAAAAAAAAAAGGGGGTACGGGCGTACGCTTCTCATAAATATATGCCACATGGTTGTGATGCGAAGGCGGTGTCGCAAGTAACATGTCTGGACAAGGGCAAAGGCGCCTCAGTACAGCAACAAAACAGCTGCCAAAACACGCTTTAGCTCAGAACAAAGGGTAAGACGTTTCAGCTTAAATGGCAAGTGGGCAAGGAAAGGTGCATTAGTAGCAGAGGACGAGGCCTGGTTGCTCGCTGTTTAGAAGACGCATGCTGTAGTGGGATGCCCCAGTTTTCTGTGGATGCGGTGCAAGTTCACTTTTTCTGCTGTCGTGCCTTTGGAGGCCTTTGGCATTGAAGAACTGTTTCCGCTGTTCCGTTTGTACGAGAAATTTGGGCCACATGGTCCACGACCACTCGTGGCCTTTGTGTCGTCACTTCGGCTCACACACTGTCCTTAAAAGCCTCAAAGCACTGCAGGTGGTATGTCCATTTTGCCAGCCACCATTCTGTGCCATCACAAGCATTCACCAGTAGAAAGGTTTAGCTTGTCCATGAACCTATAGTTTTTACAGCATACTACTACAGTAGAGTTCGTCATGTCATCTTGCGGCGCAAAAATTAACTTAACACAGCCTTATTGCAGTAACCGAGTATACTATACTGAACTGACGCTTTAAAGCATTGGCAGGGAAATAACCATTCACATGGTGCCCTCTTCTTCATTTTCTTTGACAAGGGTGCACTTGTAACAATAAAACACTTCCGACAAGTTGTGGTTGTAGGTGTCGTTACCAGCGTTGCTTTCTATGGCTGTCTACCTCTCCAGCAACCTGATATTCCATAAAAGGTCATACGTTTACGGACAAATGAAAACTCTCTACGAGCTACCGTTACTGCTTTTCATGGAATATGGGTGACATAGACCATGCACAGCTCCTCTGCGGATGCCGAGTTCCTTAGGCGCTTGCAGGACAGCTCACTACCAGTCACTAGATCTCCACCGCTAGTCGTAGCCTTCCCGAACTCTCCCCCGGCTTGCATCATGGCTTTATGCCAGAAATGGTCATTCTGCGCACATACACTCGAACAGTGTGGATACAAATCATATACTTTTATCGAATACTGTCCTATTTGTTTCAGTCCTCGATACTCACTCAATGAAAATATGAATATTTTTCAAATACTTTATATCGTTGGCTGTGTCCAATCAAACTGGAAATGAACCAAAAATGAAATACCTTTCATCCCATCCACAGTGAACATACAGTAATAGAGCACGCTGCGCTAGCCAGAGACGTCTGTAAGACGTCTCTGGCTAAACGTGTCACTTGAAGTAAAATGTTGTTTAGACACAGCACTCGGTAGTGGGTATGGTTTTATACTATTTATAGATGCAGCACCTGTGTCCTCCTCTTCGGATTAAATGAAGTTACCTTTCATTGCGGAATACTTCATAGAATAGTAACACCATCTGTAGTGACATTTAGAACTAAAGAACAAGCTTTTTTTTTTTCTCTCTGCCGTTTCCACACACGTGTGACATGCATGTCTGGTCAGGATGGTATACACAGATAATTAATCCACACGCTTACCTTTATAAACTGATAACGCATGACCACTTATTCTGCTAAGGGTCCCGAGTTAACAACCAATTTGCTTTCTTGTTCCTAATGCTCCCTTTGTGCTTTTAGTAAAGTATGCTTTTAATTTGGAGTTTAGGGACAATAATTTTCTATTGTGAAAACAGGGTGTTAAAATTGTTTGACATTAACAGTGAGAAGGCTGTACATTATTTGCAAACTATTAAAAAAAATATTCTATTCCATTCACTTTTGGCACTATTTCATTCGTGTTTGATTCCGCCTCAGAAACTGCTATTTGCACACTCCTATCAGTATATTTAAAAAAAAAAAATACAAGCACCAACTTTACAAATCATTAACTCTGCACCAAGAACTGATGTCACAGTTCTGTACAGAGCACTTGCTCGAGCATCTCAAGTGGTCACATTTAAAGGTTATGTGAAGCTGTTATACAATGTTCACAAAGGTTTTGCAAAAGACCTGCTAACAAATTAGTGGCATACTTCAGAGCAGTATATATAATGCACCAATTTTGTCCGCTTTAGATTTCTCGACAGGCGCACTTAGGAGAATCGGGTTATCATTATTTGTTGCCTAGTTAAAGCTGTAACTCGATACTTCAGATTTCTAAAATATTTTAATTCTGACCTTTAGCTGCTTAAAAAAAAAATAACTAGCGTACAGTGCTTCTTATGTTGCCTATCTTAATCAGACGTTATAGAATAACAGGCGGTCGCACACTTTATAGCTATGACCGAAGCTCCGGTCTAGGAAGTCACGTTTGCAGCGCGCGTCGGCTCCTCCCACCTCGTGCAAGCGGCGTTCCTCGAGGCGAGCTTCTGCTGCGCGGAGCTCCGCGTTGGCTTGTCGTTTCTGACGTTTCGCCGCTGCTTCTCGCCGGCGAAGTTCCGGGTTTGTCTGTCTTCGCTGACGTTTCGCTTGAGCATTCCGAACCTTGATCTGAGGGTTAACTTGCCTGCGCTGGCGAGCGGCAGCAGTCTGTGCTTTGACGAGACTTGGATTCGCCTGTCTTTGCTGGCGTACAGCTGCTGCGCGCTGGGCATTAATCTGAGGATTGATTAGTCTGCGTAGGCGAGCGGCTGCTGCTTGCCGGGCTTTGACTTGAGGATTCGCCTGCCTGCGCTGGCGAGCGGCTGCTGCTTCCCGGGCCCTAACTTCTGGATTCGCCTGCCGGCGCCGGCGAGCGGCTGCTGCTTCCCGGGCCTTGCTCTGAGGATTGACTAGCCTGCGCTGGCGAGCGGCTGCTGCTTCCCGGGCCCTGACTTGTGGATTCGCCTGCCTGCGCTGGCGAGCGGCTGCCACTTCCCGGGCCCTGACTTCTGGATTCGCCTGCCTGCGCTGGCGAGCGGCTGCTGCGCGCTGGGCCTTCACTTCTGGATTTGCTTGGCGTCGGCGCTGTCTTTCGCGGGCGAGCGCGCGTTTTCGCTCGATGCGCGCTTGCAGCTCGGCGTCCATGGCACAAAGAAAGTTTCGGAAC
The DNA here is from genome assembly GCF_013339745.2 of Dermacentor silvarum. Lineage (NCBI taxonomy): Eukaryota > Metazoa > Arthropoda > Arachnida > Ixodida > Ixodidae > Dermacentor > Dermacentor silvarum. The sequence goes on along the minus strand of NC_051161.1, from coordinate 100,623,150 downwards.
GCGCCAACTGCTTATAATGCCCTGTTTCTCCTCCCGCGTCAACGGCAGCGACGCGCTACGCGTCCGCAGCGAACGCCAAGAACTCGTCCCGAGAGATGCGCCGGCCGCATCGCCGGCTACCGCCGCTACTTCGGAACGACTTCAAGATTATTCTGCGCCCCAAATCAAATGCAGTTGCAATCCAGCTCAAATCCAGCGCTTAATGTAGCTTCAATTCTGCTCAAATCCTGCAGCGCTAATGCAGCTCCACTACAGTGAAACCTGGGGAAGTGATAAGTGATGTGCGTACTGATCTCTACTATGTTTTGCCCCTATATTAGAGATCAGTGGATGTGCCGGTGTTTCCCGCGGGAACACCACAGGCAAACCACGGAACACCTATATAAAATTTGAGCAGGGAAACTGTACCCTTCCTCAGTAAAACGAAAAAAAAAAAAAGTGGGGCGAAGCTCCGGAGGGAATCATCGGTAAACCGTGACTAAATTCAATACCTTCATTGCCCACCAAGGAGGAGAGGACGTTGTAGCGTTGCAACAAGAAATCCCCTTTCCTCGCCTGATGCGTTTTGCAGACACCTCACGAGCTCTCGCTGCATCGGGGTCTGCCTGCCGATACGCGCGCTTTATCGCCGCTTCCCGTTCCCTGACGTTCTGCAGATCCTCTCCACGCCGCTGCCGTGCCGCTTCGGCCTCCCGTTCTCGAACGGCTGGATCTTCGCGACGCTGCCGTGCCGCTTCGGCATCCCGTTCTCGAACGGCTGGATCTTCGCGACGCTGCCGTGCCGCTTCGGCCTCCCGTTTTCGAACGGCTCGATCTTCGCGACGCTGCCGTGCCGCTTCGGCCTCCCGTTCTCGAACGGCTGGATCTTCGCGACGCTGCCGTGCCGCTTCTGCCTCCCGTTCTAGCACTGCGGGGTTTTCCCGGCGTCGCCGAGCAGCCTGACGACGCGCTTCGGCCTCTCGTTCTCGCACGGCCGGATTCTGTCTGCGAGCGCGCGCTGCCGCCGCCTTGCGCGCTCGTCGCTTCGCCGCCTTGTCTTCCATACGGCGATTCCGAGCGAAAGAGAAAGCAGTCCAAGACAGCGCCTCCTCTACTCTGAGATGCCTGGCACGTCGGCCGCGCTCGCCCGGGACCGCTGTGTTTCTCCGGCTTTCCGCGATGTGGCGCTAACTTCTGACACTACGCACCGCTTGCTCCGCAATAGAAAGTCACTGCTCCAGTCCCTCTCCGAAGGTTTGCAGCGCTGAACTGTGAATAAAATTTTGTGCTTCAAGATTTGCAAAGCTCAGCAGAGTGAAATTATGTAGTTTTGAAGAGGAAACGAGAAAGTAAATGAAGTAAAATAAGAATAACTGTTTATTTACTGCAGCAGAAGTGCAGGCTAAATATTCTTTGCTAAAAGGGCATATTGCAGATAACGCATTATCACAGAACGGTAATAATAGATTTAATATGAAAAAAGACAAAAAGCATGAATGCAAAGCGACATCAAATATAGGTTCATGCACATAATGCTAAGGAAATTATGAACAAAGAAGAAAAAAGAATATGTAAACATTTTATGGCAGGAATAAGTATGACACTGTTTATGCATATTAGCAGCAGTCCCAGCTATGAAGAAAAATGCAAAATATTGACAGTTAATGGTCGTGTAAAACAGGAAATGACTTTGCCATCACAAACAAGGGTAGGAGGGGGTTTGTTATGCCATACATATATGAAGGAAGCCAACAATTATTGAAAGGAAGGAATAGAGAAGAAAGGTTCCCCAATTCATAACACTGTTATCACAGTTTTTCATGCCTGCAGTTCGATAAAATCACTTCACTAAAGAAACAAAGAACATCAAAGTCTACAGTTATTATATGCAGTTTCAATACCGCTGTTAGTAGATGCAGATATCGGCTTCATGAATTTTTTTTTTTTTTTTTTTTCATATGAGCTGTACAAAAGCCTCCCGTGGTCATCGTTGCAGCTAGCTTTCACATTTCAGCACAGGCAAGACTGCGATTACACACACGCTGCGCTACAAACACTGCTCCATAGGTTGCAGGAGAGATTTTCGGTTTGATAGCATTCCACATATTTCTTCAGACCACAAAGAACTAATGAGTTCTACTGTCGGGTAGTAGAGGCCACCCCTATCTTGGTGGGAAATCAACCCAACCATAGCAGAGTTTCTCTTTGCCTTCTTAACTAAAGCCACGCAGTTCTCAAACGCAATTTTTTCACTAACTACGCGAGATATACAAGACAGAAAAGCCAGGGAGCTTCTTGCGCTGGCTTGACATGCAAAAGGAGCACGCAGCAATACCGTGTGGCTGGGCTTCAACTGCGGTTATTAGGCCGAGCAATGAAGCGGCAAGACACACGATAAAAAGTAGCACGTCGGGCGCCGAGAAAAACTAAGACCTAGAACGTTAATCCTGACTCCGAATGGGCTGCCACCGAGACTGCGCGGGCACTAGCGGTGCCGGTGGGGCGCACGATAGTGTCAGAAGACAGCGCCGCTGCGCGGCAGCGGCGCGCGTAAACAGGAGAGGGTTGAGCGGGGGCTTCGGCGCTGACGTGCCAGGCATCCTAGTAAAGGAGGCGTTGTCCGAAGTTGAATCGGTTGAATCGCGAGCATCGTCTACATGATCAGCCGAGACAGCAAAGTTGGTTCTTTATTCTATGGCAAAGCGTGGCCGGAAGCGCCAGTTCACTGCCGACGAAATACGAGACCGTCGCAACACAGAGAAAAGTGCCAAGCGAGCTGCTGCAGCGAAACAACGTCCACCACCCAAGTCCCCGACAACGCGGAAGGCAGAGCTAGCGGCTGCGGAGCGAGCACGACGAGCTGCAGCGGCTGTAGTGACACACTGAGCAACAAGTAATGCTCTCGCATTTACACACCATAAGAATTGCTTAGGTGCCCTCATAAGTTTTTTTTAAACGTCCGAATTGTCGCCGTTGTCCGAACGAAATCTTCAAGAAGTTGATATTGTTTTTGGCCGCGGGACACAAAGTTTCGGCACAGAGGTAAACCGTATGGGACAGAACACATGCAGGCACCATTACTCTGGAGACGTGTGCAAAAATGCCCACCAAATTTGTTCCCCTGTCTCGCGGCGCTGAGTTGAAACCTTTAAAATGGTGCAGTGGAGTGAGCGATTATTTTAGAGCGCAGCTCCGAAGCCCTGCTTAGAAGTCCGTTCCTGCGTTGAGCGTCGGCGTTCCTGGGCGTCCCTCGGAGTAACCGAGCGAACGAGCACAGCGAAGGATGAAAGAGCGAACGTGAAGTGCAGCGGGGGGATGTAATAAGGCGATAGTGAAGAGAGCGTGAGGAGGAGGGTGCAGTGGAACCACGAGGTGGAGGGGGAAGGGTATGGTGAAAGCGTGAAAAAAAAAAGTGTAGTGCTCTGCGGCAACGACCCCTACAAGATGGTGCCAGAGTACCGCGCCATCGTCAGTACGTCACGGATAAGGCGTGCGGCGAGTGCGTCCACCGATACCATATATGGAAACAAAGCGCTGCATGAGCAGAGGTCTGTCTGCGGCGGCTGCTGTGAATCGCACTCATGCGCTACCTCTCACAATTGGCGAGGAAGTCACGCCACACTTCGCTCCGTTTGCTATGTGCTGCACGAGACAGATTGTCCGCTCCAGCCATGTCACTCACAGCGTTAACTTCCCTTTGTAATATAAACCTTGTATATATATATAATCATTACACAATGTATAATCACAATACAGAATAGTGTCAGCCAGTTCTTTCTGCCGATGAGCTTCTGCCGATGAGCAACGCAACCGGTGGAAGTGCTTTGTCTGCCGCAGCTGCTAAACGAGCTGCCCGAGCAGAGGCTCAGCGCCGCCGCCGCCGTCAGAATCCAGAGTTGCGGGCCGCCGAAGCAGAAGCTAAGCGCCGTCGCCGAAATGACCCGCAAGTGCGCGCTGCCGAAGCAGAAGCTAGGCGCCGCCGCTGCTGAAAGGGACCCTGCTATTCGCGCCACCAGGGCAGCAGCTCAGCGCCGCCGCCGTCAGAATCCAGAGGTGCGTGCCGCCGAAGCAGAAGCTAAGCGCCGTCGCCGAAATGACCCGGAAGTGCGCGCCGCCGAAGCAGAAGCTTATCGTCGCCGCTGCCAAGAGGACCCTGCAGTTCGTGCCGCCAAAGCAGAGGCTCAGCGCCGCCGACGTCAGAATCCAGAGGTGCGCGCCACTGAGGCAGAAGCTAAGCACCGTCGCCGAGATCTGGGCGTTCGCGCTGCCGAAGCAGAAGCTTATCGTCGCCGCTGCCAAAAGGACCCTGCAGTTCGCTCCGCCAAAGCAGAGGCTCAGCGTCGCCGACGTCAGAATCCGGAGGTGTGTGCCGCTGAGGCAGAAGCTAAGCGCCGTCGTCGAGAAGACCCTGCTGTTCACACTGCCAAGGCCGAAGCTATATGCAAAGCAAGGCTTGCAAAGAGTGAGGCTGCAACAAACATTAGCGACAATCCATTTGGGAGTGTGTGTTCAGTGTGGGACCGGCTCCAGAATGACCTGAAACCGTTACCGGATAGGTGCCACGAGACACTTCAGCGGGAATTTCCCAACTTGGACCTGTGCCAATTCAGGCTATGTTCGACGTGCATGCGACCTGTGGGGAAGGGTGACATTCCTTCATATTCCCACAACCAACGGTTCCAAATATCCCCCGAAGCCCTGGCACCTCCCACATCTCAATGCGGTGAGTAAGAGAACATACCGTTCCTCTACATCATAACTCCTACTGCTGTGACGACCTCATGTAACATTTGCATAGGCCTCGCCTTTGAGAACCAAGCACTGGTGCAGCATGCAGTGGCGTAGCCAGAAATTTTGTTCGGGGGGGGGGGCTCAGGTTGCAGCGCGGCCTCCTCCTTATAGAATTTGTCGAGGAATCAAATGCATCAATAATAACTGCATTGCCAATGCCATTGTATATTAGACGCTGCAAACGAATTATTGAACGCTGTGCACTGTTAAGTAAAATATGTATTTTGTCATAAAAGAATATATTCGTATGCCCCAAAAATTGTGCCAGAAATAAATGATATCAATGCTTCCGCGTTTGTTTTTTTGTCTATTTAATAAGTAAATAAAATATCACACGAACTTTAGAACTATATCAGTTCGAAACCAGCAAAGCAGTGCATGCAGCTGATAGGAAAAACGTGAAGGCCATGAAATGAATAAGTTGAGGACAAATATTTTGATGAATCTTTGTCATTCAAGAACCTTGTTTACATTTTTGTACATATGCAACGGCCAAGAAAAAACCTCAATGACGCTGCCCTCGTTGCAATAGATTGTGCAGGAGCAGCTGTAACCGGTCGTGTATTGTAATTACACCGAGATTATACTCGCAACAGTGAATGCAAATAAAAAGTAGGAGTTCAGCAAAATATACATTAGAAATGCGAAGATAGAATGGAATAAACAAATGTGAAGATACAACTCGCTAAAGGGCAAAAAGAGAGTCACTGGAAACAAATTTCACTGCTTGTATACACAAAATCGCGCAACAAGATATTTAAAAATACGTATGTCTCCAATAAATCTACGTATTTAAGCAAACGTCACTGTATATAATGCGTCAAACAAGACAAATAAACATGTTGCGCAGTCACAGATAGTAAACTTTGCGCACAGAAAGACAGATGATCCAGGCAAGAACAAAACTATGATCGCAGAAATCGTGATATGTACTCGGGCCATGCGGCGGTCGCGACAGCGCCATATGGGTATAATAATAAAGGAATAATGCAGAAATCAGTACAAAAATGTGTAATTTAGCTGTCTGCACAGCGGCAACAATTATTCTGCACCCAAAATAAAAGAGGGTATTGCTTCGTTTCAAAAAAGAAATAAAAGCAGGTAGCTAAAAAGGAAAGAAAAGGACAAACGAAAGCCATAGATGATGCGGCAAGTTGAACTACCCAATATCCCCCAGTGTATTTTTGGCAAACGCCGCGTGGGCCGGGCTTTCAATGAGCAAGGTCGGTCAAAATTGGTTATTGATGTCCTCGTTATTTTCGTATTCGCATGATAATTTTTATCAGGATGCTAACTGCTAGAATAAGCGGCGAAAATTTCTGCGGTTTTAAACGCTAATGAACAGTCATACGTTTTCATAATTAAAAGCTTATGGACCTGAAGGAACAGAGCTTTTTACTTGCGTTGATTTTTGCTGCTTCGCTATCTAAAGGACAAACTTCTCTCGGCGGGGAAGTTGAGCGAAGCGGTCAATAACTTCGGACACGTTGATGCTGACGTCTCTGTGGGCATATAGAAGCGCCAGCCCAACCTTGGTTCCTCAGACATTGTAGAGCGCAAGTAGTTTTTTTTAGAAAACTCTTGTTAAAAAATATTCTCTCTGGCGCTGGCAGTGGTCACTGGAACAGTGACTAGAAGCTGCAGCAGTTTGTACACATTTACATAGAACCTGCAGTCGCAATGAGAGAGGGCATCTATTCCGGTGCTAAAACCTAAAAACACTCCTTCCATGTCGTTGGCATCTTTGTTTAGGTACCTTGCACAAAGAGTAGGTTGTTCGATTTCAGCAATATCCGTCGTTTCATCAGGAAGTATGGAGAAGCAGCCTGCTTTTGCATCTAGGCTTTATTTGATAATTTCACCACAGATTTCTATATCGTTTTGTGCATCTGGGGTTAAATACGAGGCATTACTGGGGCAACTTTCCAAATGGTTCTTCAGATATGTATCTGCACAATCAGCTCGCATGCGAAGAAGCGCTCTGAAAATACCAGTATTTTCAGCGGGGGGCTATGGGGGGGGGCTTAAATTCATAGGGCCACTGTCCCTGTGGCCACGGAGAGCCAGACCTTGTCGCCCGCAAAAAAAAAAATTACTCAGTAATAGGGCGTTTACTTTCTTCTGTTTTCTTATATTTTACTTTGCCTGCCCTGGTCCAGCTGATCAATCACCTTGGGCACGCTTCCTGTAAATGTTTGGAGAAAATTATCAGCTGCTAGCTGACAGTCACGGTGATATTTAGTATTTTCGTGTGTGGTGGAAGATTGCGAGCGCATGCTTCCATTTCTCGAACGGCTTGGACACGAGGGCTCCAGTGCGCGCATGTTGGCCCAAGTTTATAAGAACATTAACCCCATAAAGTTCCACAATTGAAAATCTTTTAAAGCACGCCTTTGGAAATGTCAGTGCACCTTTCACGTCAAAAGTTAATGAGAACTTTATACCCATAAAGTTTCATAATTGACATCCATGTGCTCCGTAGATTCCACGGCCGCTGCGAGATGCCGCAACGCGCCCACTCGCTATCGAAAAGCCCTTGAAAGTTTGTGCTCGGATGGGGCTCCTTGCGTTACGTGACTCCAGGTGCAAGGGCGTTGCGACGAAATCCAGCCCGAGTTCGCATTCGTGCCGAAATGTCTTTCGAGCTGAAAAAGACATTGTAGACAAAATCTAGAATGATTCCTGGCGTCGGTGGTAGTTTTGGTCGGCGGTGCAAGCCAGCACAAAAAAATTTCGGGGGCTGAATCAGCCCCCCCCCCCTGGCTACGCCCCTGGCAGCATGTCGAACATATATCCACCGATTCCATCTCTCTATATCCACGTCTCTCTCAAATTCCTTGCCTCAATATATCGCGAAATGAGAACACGTATAGAGGGGCGCTCAAATTTCGCATTGGGGAGCATCGTAATAGGATAGGATAGGAATACACTTTATTTGTCCAACGGTTATGGCTGTTGGTGCCCGGGGCTAGGCTGCCAGGGGTCCATCGCGGGAGAAAAATCTTCCGAGATCCTCGGCAATGGCCCTGGCCCGCTGGACGGCCCACTCCTGGTCCTCGGGTGCCTCGCTGAGGAGGGCGGCTTGCCATCTCTCAGTGAGGCGCCCCGCTTCAGAGGGTCCTGCTGTTGTCTTCCCCCTTCCTCTTGGTCCTTCCTCATGGCGTTGGCATTCCCAAAGTATATGGGCCATATCAGCCCGTTCGTAATCGTCTGTGAATTTTTTGCGGTGAAACCTTTTTTGCGCCAGTGGACATATGCAATAGTGTGATAATCATTGATTAGCTCCTTCGTTAAGATTATGTATTCTTACGTTTTTATTATTTGAGGGAATATGTTGTTAGCGCGAAGTTGAAGCCAGGCATCGCTCGAACCTTAGGACGAGGTTTCAAAGCAATGAACCTAGTTGTACTTTATCAGCTTATACTTATGTTCACTGCAGGACAAAGGCCTCTCCCAGCGATCTGCGGTTACCCGTCCTGCGCTAGCTGATTTAAACTTCCACCTGCAAATTTTCATATTTAATCATCCTACCTCATTTTCTGCAGTCCTTGACCGCCTTTCTCTTCCCTCGGCACCCATTCTGTAACTCTAATGGTCCATCGGTTATCTGCCCTACGCATTACATGGCCTGCCCAGCTCCATTTTTTTGTCAGCTAGAAACTCGGCTATCGCCGTTAGCTCCCTAATCCACAGCGCTCTCTTCCTTTTTCTTAACGTTGCGTCTAAAATTTTTCGTTCCATCACTCTTTGCACGGTCCTTAACTTGTTCTCGAGCTTCTTTGTTAACCTTCAAGTTTCTGCTGCATACGTTAGCTGGCAGAATGCAATGATTGTACACTTTTAATACGAAATTGTTTTATGCCAAGGTCCACCATCAACTTCCTGTACTGCATTGTGACACTAACAAGCGTCGACAGTGAGTGCTTTGGTAGTCAGCGCAGTGGAGGCTCCAATGCGGTGTAGGCCTTCTGCTGCATATGTTAGCACTGGCAGAAGCAGTGATTGTACTCATTATATTTCAGTGACAGTGATATGCTCTCAGTCATGATTTGGTAATGCCTGCCATATGCACTACAGCCCATTTTTATTCTGTAAATTTCCTTCTCATGATCAGGGTCCCCTGTGAGTTATTGGCCTTGATAAATATGCTACTGCAGAGACTGTATAAGTTGACTGGCGATCATAAATTCTTGTTCCTTTTTGAGGCTAATGAACATTACCTTTGTCTTCTGCATATTAATCTTCAACTCTACTCTTCCACTTTCTCAGTTATAGTCCTCAGTCATTTGTTGCAATTCTTCCCCCTGTGTTGCTGAACAGGACAATGTCACCCGCCGGGGTGGCTCAGTCAGCTAAGGCGTTGCGCTGCTGAGCACGAGGTCGCGGGATTGAATCCCGGCCGCGGCGGCCGCATTTCGATGGAGGCGAAATGCAAAAACACCCGTGTGCTTGCATTGTAGTGCACGTTAAAGAGTAATCTCAGGTGGTCAAAATTAATTCGGAGCTCTCCACTGCGGCGTGCCTCATAATCAGAACCAGGTTTCGGCACGTAAAACCCCAGAAAGAAGAAAAACAGGAGAATGTCATCTGCAAACCGAATGTTGGTGAAATATTCGCCGTTGGTGCCTACTCCTAAGCCTTCGCAGTCTATTAGCGTGAACAATTCTTTAAGCATTGTTATGTCTCAAAATGTCAGTGGGCATTCCTTGGATGCTTTCCACGATGCAACCACTTGATGAGCGCCCACCTAGACGACAGAGCCCGGGCGCTGACTACTGACGGGTAGACAAAGCAGCTCCCTTTTAGATGACAGCAGCCGTCACATTCTATGGAAGCGGTAACACCCGTGAAGGCCAGGCTTCTCAACTCACTGCAAGCTGACTGTCACGGAGAGCCCACTAATTGATGCAAGGGGCCAACATAGAGGACTTCCATGGGAACAGTGTTCCCACGGAAGAAACTTCAGGTTCCCAATTGCCACGTAGTTGTGTTGTATGCGGGGGCGATCGCGCAACATTGGAGGTGGAGTCTGGCCAAACAGTGTGACATCATGGGTGGGATTTTGTGAAAGCCTAGTCTAGTTACCTAGAGGAAACAGCTGTTTTAAGAATCAGACAGCTTTGGTGCAGTGAGGAGTGTGCTGACGTGTGTGTGCTCAGACATGTAGTGAGCTCAGACATTTCAAGTGCTCTGACATGGAGTGTCCTTCCATATGAGGAGTAAGTCGTGTATATATGTAAAGTAGATCCATTTCTCGTTCTCTTCATCCTTCAACCCAACATCGTCTCCTCAACAACGAGCAGCAACTCTCGGCGTGATGGCGTGGGTCTGCTTCAGTAGCGCACCGAGGATCTCTGCCAGGGGGGGGTTGACAGAGAGGAATTTTGCATGCGCATCGCCCACGTGGTACGACGTTCAATTCGGCTAGCAAAGTTTCGGGCAGCATTTCAGATGCTTAGTTCACGTGAACAAAGCTCGCTTTCTTGAATTGAACGAGTAATTTCAATTCGGTGCGAGGCTAACTAGAATGAGGGAAGCAAAGTGCAACACCTCAACACCACGGTCCACCAGGTTATGTCCCTCAACGTGTGACAGGCGGCTTTGTAAAGCGTTAGGCCTAATGCATCGCTACTTTGACAACAACCGGCATCCAACAAAATAAACATCACCCAAAATGGGCACAACAGGCAGCCGCGAGGAGACGTTAGCTCTGTGAGGTGGTCCTACCCCGCTCGGTGCACACAGCATCCAAGTTGACGGTGCCCACCATCCCAGACTGTGTCGCCGTGCCCAGTGCCAGGCCGCGATACCAGTCAGCCCGTCGTGGCACCCGTGGCCCGTGGCCACCCGGCTCCCTGAGCCGCGACTTCTGAAGTCAAAGAGATAGAAGAAGCTATTTACATATAAGAAATTCGGACCACCCACGAGGCTTCCGTACTCACTCGCTTCAGGCTTGCCAATGCTCCGCGGGCGCTAGGCCTCGCTCTCCCAGGATGCAGACCACGTGGCTCTCGTACCGACGAGTGTACTTCAACAAAACACTCGCGAAAAGGCTTAGCATGTTGAAAAGTTCAAACACGCTACAGCAACCCTCGCCTCGCTCAAGAAAGCACGCCGCCGACACTAGCGATCAAAATCCACGCTAGGACTACGCTTCGGTTGAAACAAAGGTTGTCTCGAACTGAGCAAAACTGGTAAAATTATCATCCGATGCCCCAAGAGGTCCACGTTGGGCAGCCAGATGTGGGGTCTCACATGTGCTCTTGGGACAAAGGAACGACAACACAGTAGTGTTAACAATCAAAAGGGCATTTATTGCACTTTTCATACACTAATACACGCTAGCCAAATTACTATCAATAGAACTATCATGAATTACTATCATGGGCACGTGACAAATCAAGGCAGTCCGACTCACTGCGACCAGATAGCGAGCGAATATGTTCGCCCCATGCCATGACACCATCGCCTAGTCGTTCACGTGTACGGTCACGCGAACAGTGGCACGTTCGAACGATCCGTGTTTCATCCATACCGGTGCCCTCCTCCTAGCCACGCGAGACGGTCTCGCGAAGCGTGGATCGGCGCACGCGCGAGACGTCCGCATCGCTCACTGACCCCTAACCCGAAGAGGAACCGCGTTTTTCCTTTTGCGGGCCTGCCTAACCCCCCGCCTTCAGGTGGCGTTAGCAGCGCAACACTAGCGCCATCTCTTGTAATACGCTGCAACTCTGCCGCCGTAAAGCTACGCGGCGAAGCCGGATTACGGGAGCCATGCGGGGAAAACATCCGGGGACTGCGTGAGAATCGCGCATATCCTCAGTACAACGTGGTATCTCTAATGTAGTAGCTTCTAGAATTATCTTCACAAATATTGTAACTCGAGTAGGCAGTGAAGTGGAGAGCCTGAATTTTTCATAAAAGCAACATCTCGCTTCACTGGTGCTTTCTGTCACTGATTTCGGTGAATGTTGCGTTGTAAAAGGGGTGATCCTCACTCGTTGGTGTTTCATTACTTATGAGTACTTACGCGTTACCTTCTTTGCATGCTTTCTGCAGAAGCCAGTCCAGAAGGATCGGGGCGACAAAACTGTAGCGAACAGCGACAGTCCGCAGGGCAATGGGTTGGCGCCGTGGACCGCTCATGTCAAAGGACGAAGGTAAGTTTGACAGCCGTTGTGGAAGATTCCAGCACTATATGCTACCAGTGCCTGCATTGCCTGATGTGATAGCACTGTACGTACAATACGAGGGGGGGGGGGACCAACTAATGTGGGATCTGCGAGCGCGTGCCATACTGCATTTTTACGCCCTTTAGTGCAATAAGCGCCTGCTGTCGGGACATGACATTGTGCATGTGGCTCCTCTCACGCTCGTCTACCTGCCCATATGGCCACTTTTTGACAGCAGGGCTGTCGGAATCGCAGTGATTGCAGAAGGTTGCGTTAGGAGGTGGTGTCTGTTTTGGCCATTGTGACATGTGACAATGCAGTGTACAGTGCTTAGCAATGGAAACACGATATTCGGAGCCCGTGGCAGCCTGACATTTTTCGTATAACCAGTGGACGCTGGAGACGCTGAGCAGATAAATTTTTGTACCGCAGTTATTGTCGCTAACTTGGTTGACTGGACACGTGCCACTGGCAATTTGGCGCTCCTCACTGAGCCAGGTTTCACATCAACTTGGGGTACAGTGAAGTCTTGTAAGTATATAAGCGTCAACAGTTATCCTTGGACAGTTTCTGCGATAAGCTTTTTATACACCATGCTTCTGCGCTACAAGCCATCCTTGTTTGTCTTTATTTATTTTTTTCTAACAGCGCAGGCAGCAACCGTCTATGCTATAAGGAGGAAAGAAACGAAAACAATAAAAAAATGCGCTATGTTCAGAAGTGAAGCTCCGCAAGTTAGAAGTATATAAATAAGAGTTGCTCGTTTGTATCGTTTGTAGAAGACGCCACATCATACTAAACAAACTGCGCGAACGCAAGAACAAAACCAGGAACTGCCGCCCGCCGTGCGCTCGCCCAAGGCAACATGCAGAATGCCAATAGATAGCAGCACTGCCTACGCAATATGGCAGCGCCCGTGAAGTAAAAGGTGTATAAACTGCTCTAAACTATGAACTAATGTAAAGATTGGGCTCGTCGACTGTTGCTCATGGTGGGACCAAGGAGGTTATAAAAAAAATAACCACCTTGGGTGAGATGCTGTCCACGTCGCTTGTCGTGCTCATTGGAAGATTTTCCGCCCTGTCTTTGTTCACTGTGCTGCGCTGTGCGTGCGTGACTGTTGACCGAGCACGATGTCATAGTACGCCACAATGCCAGCTGCATGCGCTGTTGACCGCTGCCCAACGCAGCCAGGGTTCAGTATAGCTCTGCACTCGTTTCCCTGTGATGGCTCTCAGTGGCAGAAGTGGATTGAGTTAGTCCACGTCGCCGGACACGAGGCATCGGCCCCGGTGACAAGCAGCCACAGTTGCATACTTCATTTCGACCCTGCCTGCTATAAGCAATGCTCGCTGAGCTCGGCGCAGCCGCAGAAGCTTGGTATTCGAGGAGAAGCAGGAAAGCGTGTCCTCGAGCCTGGTGCTTTGCCGACTATCTGGACTTGTGTCCTGCACCGGAAGTTGCTTCACTCCCCAAGCACCCTCGACTGCAAGGGGCAGCCTACAGTCGACGACAGGTTCGTACCGCTTGCAGCGGTGTGTATGCATACTGATAGCGTCGCATGTGATGATGCATCAGGCAAAATGCTACCTCTGTGCGAAGTACGAGCGGACATCAGCCAGCAGTTTAGCAGGCAGGGTTGTGTACACTTGTCACTCAACACTCAGGTGCCTTGCCTAGTAAGCTTACCCTTGGTTCATTTTATTCATTGAGCCCTTTAAACTCGCAGTTTGGTTCGAATTTTGCCTTCTATGGCAACACATTGAAAGGCAACAGCGAAGAACTAATACTCTGAGTAAGAATATTTAGTAATCTTTCTGGCTGGATAAAATGAAATTAATGAATATCTGTAGGCTTCAACTGAACAGTACTGTCATTTGGGCATAGGTGGATTTAAAGGGGGCTACTGGGGGCAACCACCCCCTCGACGTACTCGGCACATTCTCAAGTAGAAGCGAAAAGACTATAATCTGTAACGCGTGGCAAGTAACATCAGTTTCACCTCAATTCTTTATGGTGCCTTTGTAGACATGAGTCGTTGACTTTGTGCTCTAATCACACGGCATTTGGATTTTGTCTGACCCTGGACCTACATCATTGGTCTTCATCTCAGTGTGGCAACTATGCTAAGCAGGGGGCTAAGACAACATGCCTGGAACACTTGCTCATAGATAGCAACACCATAAAGTGGCAGATGTGTCCTGTGCTAATTATTAGGGGCATGTGAATATTTGAAGCATTCAAATAACAAATTGAATATAGTCATTATTGGAATATGTACTCGAATCAAATAGTGGCTATTACAAATTACGATAACTTTCTTAATACTTTTGGTATACTTTATGTTGTTGACCGTGCACCGTCAAACATGAATTGAAATTGAAACTAAAATGGGATATTTTTAATCCCAATTACAATGAATGTAACATACTAGAGCGTGCTGTGTCACAGTTAGCCAGACTTTTCCAAATAAACATGATCATTAACAGTAAAATGTCATTTATACATTGCATTTGGCAGTAGGTATTGTTTGGTACTATATTTATATATGCAGCACGTAGGTCTTCTCATAAGATAAAATCAGAATACACTTCATGGCAGCATACTTCGTAGAATACTGGCACCATCTGCTGTGACAATTAGAACTAAATAAAAAGTGCTTTTCTTCTCACTCTGCTGTTTTCACAAACACACATGTCTGGCCATGATGATATGCTCAGATATTATTGTTCCACAAGGTTACCTTTATAAACTGATATTCCGTGACCACGTATTCTGATAAGAGCCCTCGTTTTGCAAACAATCTTCTTAGTTGTTTCTCAGGCCCCCTTTCTGATGTTACAAAGCATGCTTTATAATTTGCAGCGTAATATTGAAACTTTCAATTGGGAACATCAGGTTGTTGAAATTGTTTGATAATAATGATGATTAATGGGGGGGGGGTAATTAACATCTCGCATGATAGATAGCTTGCTCTTTTCTGTGGCCTTTCCAGGCCTCCCCTTCCCTCCCTCCTATTATCAATCTGTGACGTCATACAACCACTTTAAAGCCCGTAGACGCCAGCCAATTGGGTGATTGTTTATGATCATAAATCATCGTCATCATCAGCCTATATTTATGTCCACTGCAGGACGAATGCCTCTCCTTGTGATCTCCAATTACCCCTGTCGTGCGCTAGCTGATTCCAACTTGTGCCTGCAAATTTCCTAACTTCATCACCCCACCTAGTTTTCTGCCGTCCTCGATTGCGCTTCCCTTCTCTTGGTATCCATTCTGTAACTCTAATGGTCCACCGGTTATCCATCCTACACATTACATGGCCTGCCCAGCTCCATGTCTTCCGCTTAATGTCAACGATAATATCGGCTATTCCCATTTGTTCTCTGATCCACACTGCTCTCTTCCTGTCTCTTAAATCAGTCCCAAGCAAAATGCATGCACACCCTTCCAGTGTTCTAGCAAACAGTGAAGGGGCGTTTGTTAAAGGGGTCCACAACCACCTCTCAGGCTTGGTGAAAGAACACAGTCTGCGGATAGCATACGCTGCTGTGAACATCTAAGTCAAATTTTGCAGTCATGCGTGTCGCGCTGAGCTCACAAGTGGAGCGCAAAGTCACCTTTTTCTCAAACGCTCTCTTCTCAAAAGAAGCCTGCTCCTCACGCTTTTCTGAACGCTTTATATTGTAATATAGCAGATTCCTCTATGCGGCTTCTGTTGCCTAATAGCTGACATCAACCAAGAAGGGTGTTTGGATCAGTACACTTCTTCCTTCTGTTACTATGTATATTTATTGATACAGTTTAGTAAACAGGCTGAAGTAAGCAAAAATGTGCTTTCGAATTTCGATAATAATTGCGTACTGCCGGAAGAAGCCAACTATCATTTGTCCACGCTGGGGCGCAGCCGCCTGCGTAGGAGTTAAACTATGGCCGCCCTGCTTCGTAGCCGTCGGGTCTCGTTAATTTCAACTATAAGTTTACAACACTCGGCTAGCCTCGAACCACATGAAACCTTAAGGTCACACCACATGCGCGCTTGCCAGTGTGTGCTCACTCCTGGTTAGATGCCTCGGCTGACTTCGCTTCGTCTTGAGTGATTGATAGCGCTTCAAAATGCGCAAGTTGAATGTGGCTACTATGCATCGGTCAAGCTGGTGCAGGACAAAGCCCGTCCGCAGCACACAGCATGGCCAGACTAGGGCGTATGAGTGCGAGCACACACTCAAGCCCTGTCTTGCACAAAGCAAAAGCTGCACATATGCACGACAGTTGCATGTAGCTGTGGTGTGCTACGTAGTGTAGGTACCACGCCCACTGTGGGTTGCCATGACAAGTCCACAGACTGAGTCCGCTGTACCTCACTGAGGACAACTGCCTTTGGTGTGTTGTAGGTGCCAAAATTGGAAGTGGTGTCTACGTTAAGATCCCAAATCAAATTTTAACTGCATGCCACGATGATGTTCAGCAGGAGGAGCGTTGTGGGCACGCTCTGCTCCGCTGTACCTTTCGCAGTGCAAGTCATTGAAGAAGGAGTGGAAGCATCGCATAGGGGATGTTTGAGTTCCAATAACTCTGCTTCTGCTCAATGCACTGAAATACTTTTTGTGGCAAAGAATTTGTGAAATAGTAAATTTTAACTTCAAATGCATTTCTCGACTTAATAAAAAGTGGTTCAGGGTCCCTTTAAAGCGTACTACCTGTCCTACTGCTCCTTTGCCACTCTCTCGGGCACCTTTGTGAGACACCAATCTCGAAAGATTGCTGTGAGTACACTGCAGAATGGAGAAAAAATAAAGAAGGATCAACATGCAGGACATTGCTACCTGCTACGCCCCAACTGTGATGAAACGTTGGCTTGAGGAGTTAGGGGGAAAGTGAACTTCGTGCTCCTTGTATTTCTGTTATTGGGTCCTTTTCTAATGTTTCTGTGGGAGAATATTCATCAAATGGCATCACACTCTGTTCTCAGTTGTGTTGAAAGAGGTTTCAAAGCCATTAAAGGTGCCCCGACACCACTCTGAGCTCGAAAATTTGTTACATAGTGGTAGTTGTGTATTGGTTTCCAATAAACATGCAGTAAGAAAAATTTTTTTTTAGAATGATGCCGTAAGAGCAATATTGCAGGTGTTTCATGAACAACTATGCGGCCTACCATGGCTTCTTACTCATCTTCTCTACCCTGCCCACTGGGGCTCTCAATCCTCACCGCATAATTGCACCAATTCCATACAGTGCAGCAAAAGCTACAGCCCTGTCAACACACTAGAAGATAGACTCCTCCCTTGTCTGCCCTTAATCACCCTCCGTGTGACACCAACTGAAGGGAACCTTCGTGGAAGGATCAGTGGCGCATGATAGGCGAGCCACCCTCCCTTCTTAGAACACACTGTGGGTTCCCGTCATGTTGGCAGCATTGTCCCTCATCAGGCAACCAATCGACAGCGTTTGCCCTGCTGTCATTCATGACATGCGAGAAAGGATCGGAAAAGCCAGAGAGGAGCATGGGATTCTATTAAATTGTGGCTTACCCATGCCCTGTTCGCGAAAGATGATCATCGTGGTATGCTGTTGGCGACGCGGATGTTTATTTAAAATGTGCACAAAAAATGTCAGCGCTGGTTTAGGGGCCCTAGTGATTGAAAGTATTGTCAAAAGCCTAAAGGAACCTCTTGCTTCTTTGCAGGCAACACAGTGCAAGTCCTGTGTTGATCAAGTGTGTACATTTGGCACTCAGACAGAGACTGGACATGTAATGGCGGAAACAAGCACCCAAACTGCCATGGCCTTCACGCGTACCATCCTGTGCAGACAACAAGACCAACGGTCAGTAAATCGGTATGCAATGTAGCTGCCATGTCTGCAAAAATACCAGGTGTCTTTTTCTTTTTTTCTTTTTTGACTATACAGGTTAAGAAGAGGCGCACATTATTTGCTCGATAAATCAAAATGTTAATTCACTAATGAACAAAATCCCACTAATTATTCTCATTCACTTGACCACACATACTGCAATTGGCATACTGTACCCGTTGAGTTTGCAGGGCTTATCCACTTGGAAATTGAAATGAATTCTGGGGATGGAATTAGTTTTTAGACATATCAAGCTTTGTTTTTGTTTTGGCTCTGCCGTTTCCGCAGGCACACGTGTCTGGTTGTGATGGCATGCTCGGATATTATTGTTCCACAAGGTTACCTTTATAAGTTGATAATGCATTACCACCTATTCTCATAAGTGCCCTCGGTTTACTAACAACCTTCTTAGTTATTTCTGAGGCTCCCTTCGTGCTTTTACTAAAGCATGCTTTTTAATGTGCATCGTAATATAGAAACTTTCTATTGGGAATATCAGGTTCTTGAAGTTGTTTGATATTAATGGTGAAAAGGCCGTACATTATTCACAAACTGTTTGAAAAATAATCAATTCGCTTCTGGCACTATTCAATTCATGTTCGATTCGATCTCAAACGTAACGCTGCTATTCGCGCACCCCTAATTAATTGGGTGAAAATGGCCACCCAGTAAAGAAGTATCATGATGACACGTGGCAATATAGCATGAATGCAGCTGCATAAAATTTAAAGGCATTGGCATGTGCAAAAGCAGGGGAGAGAGGGGTTCGAGAGATTAGCCTCCCTCCCACTAGTGAAAACCCGTGTGTGTGCCTATGGTTAAAGAGGTAAGAAAGAGGAATAGAATCGCTAAATACATTTTCTAGTGACATGTTGCTCTTGAAAACACAATCTGGACTTTGTCAGAAAAAGTTTCCTTTCTCTAATGTGACTTCAGCTAAGAGAAACACTGACTGGCATTTGAAGAACGTAGTCTCTCAATACAATGTAATCTACTATCATATTTACTTGTGTAATGAACGCACTTGTGTAATTAATGCACCCCCAGATTGGTTGTGAAAAACCAGATTTTTTTTTACTGCCGTAATGAATGCACCCAAAACTTCGCTACTGTGCAGTCCCACGATCGAACAGCCATGTTGTAGTGTTCCGGAGAGGCTTGAATCCTTTACTCTCATACACGTATTTAAAGCAAGTGCCCTTAATCTCAATGCCCATCGCTGGTTCGAAATACTAAATGATGATGCCATGTGAGAAATGCCGACATCACGTAAACAAAATTCTGCAGATAACTTCTGTAGGCTACACATCCACGCTAGTGGCAAGCATGCCCTGGCGGCACACTGGCAAGGGCGGTGGGTTTGATGACTGAGAAGCTGACAGCAAAGCCGTAACGAGAGAACACTGGCGGTAAGCATGCGGTAAGAACAGGCTCTGTGTTATCACGGTAGCTTGCGGCCTGATTTAAAAGAGCGACTGTGATGACGCTCAGCCTGTTCTCACCACAACCTTGCTGCCAGTGCCGGCGCAAAGGCACCTCGCAAACTCTATAGAGAAACAAAGCGTAACTGGCTCTCTGCAACAGTTACTTTACGCAGTTTACAGACTTCACTCTGACGTAATGGCAGAGAGGGCGTGCGCAATGCGTAGCCAGGTGCGGGGGTGCGGCGCACGGGAGAGGCTAAGTGAAGGAGTAGTGGCCGGCACTTGGTTGGCATAATCAGCCTAGTCGTGCGTAGTGTCGAATTCGCGTGTCTTTGGTTTTGCTGTGTGGGATGGGCCCCAAGTCGAGTAATACGGCTGCTGCAGGACAGAGAGTTCATCTGCTCACACAACGGAAACGCTGATCAGACACCGATAAACTTTGACATGCCGATGAGCAGGACGGTCAAGTAAAGAGACGCACGTAGCGTGGTTGTCAAAACAACAGGTGCCGAAAAGCAGCACTTCAATGTGATGCTTGCGTTAACGGCAGACGGCCGGAAGCGGCTGCAAGGATGAGCTGTTGGCGATCCACGATGTGGATGAAGTGGCCAGTGCCCAGGCGACAGGTCTGGTGGTTCCGACGCGGAGTGAAGTGCACTAACAGCGCTGCTATGGTTTGCAAATAGTATGCATGCATTTTTACTGCAAAGATAAGTTATCTAATGCATTTTTCCAATCATTACCGTTTTACTTTTCAATTTTTGCTGTTTCGAAAAATTCTCTTAAAATTTACCCCGCATAATAAATGCACCCCCCCCCCCCCCCCAATTTTGCTTTGGATTTTCAGGGAAAAATGCACATTCATTACGCGAGCATATACGGTATTTCTTTTTGATGCTTCTTTAACATGAACAGCACTGCACCTTCTATTTTATGAGCACCGAATGGTTTAGATAGATACTTGTGGCAATTTTGGTTTTTGTCATTGTCATTTAGCAGCACTGGCCAGATTACTCTTATTTTATTATTTTTCCAGCATCTACAGCGGAGGAAGCTGCTAGGTGTTCACCAGGAAGCTACAGTCTCTACCAAACCCAAGGTACTACTGCCCAGTCTGAAACCTGATGGCACGCCAGAAAACCGCTTGGCTTTGGCAGCTGCACCTGTGGCAAATGGACAGACTTCTGATTTGCCAAATTTTAAGGCTCTACTTTGCCTGGCCAACTCTGAGTCACCCCAGGGGAAACCCTTGTGTGCAATTGATGACCCGCACCATTCTACACTTCCGAGCGTACCTCCGATCATATTTGCAACACCTTGCAACTCCACGACAATATTGTCCCAATCTGAACTGCTCGCTTCATCGACGAATGCAAGCTCTCAACTTTCCAACCTTCCAAGTGGAACGGCAATTGTATTCACCGCCCCCTGCCACAATGGCACAGGCACCGCACACAAAACCAAATTATTGTGTTCGCCAAGTGGTTCGAGGTCCCGTGATGTCCAGCTTTCTAGTGCACCCACTGTTGTATTGACCACTCTCCTCGGCTCCGAGATATCCCGACCCCTAGTGTTGTGTTTCACGCATGATTCGAGCTCAAGTAATTCCTGGCAGCCTCTGAGTGAGCCCAACGTGGTGCTAGCCACTCCCCGCCATGCCGAGACGCAATTATCTCAGTCCAAACTGTTGTGTTCATCAAGTAACTCCCTTCCAAACATGCCCACACTTCTGCTCACAACCCTATGCCAAGCTGAGGCACCGCATCATGGCACACCAGAAAACTGTGTTAGTTTAACAACTGTGCCAGTGATGCAAGTATGTAGTGTTGAAAGTCCAAGTTCCACAAGTTCCCAGGTTGGTGACAGTCTCTTTACAGCTGTTAGTACGAATGGGTAGTGCTACAGGCTCGCATGTAACATGTAAACTATCTGCAACAAACCATTTTATTTTTCATAACTTGATATTCATCCTTCGTATAATAAAGTGTGTTTATCTGCGACTTCAATGTGAAGGAAATTTTTCCGTTGCTGCAACGGAAGACTGAATCATTAAGTGAAAACTGTACCATGGGTGTCATTGGCCAAATGGTTGAATTGCACGCAGTTTGCAAAAGCACTGCAATGCAGTTACAAGTTGAAGCCGCTGTTGCTCCGCGCATGAGCTAGCAGAATAAAACACTACCACGGTTTTCGCATGAAATGTAAAAGCATTGTTTTCGCATGAAATGTAAAAGCCAGTGGTATGTTTCAGTAGGCTTACAAGTAGCGAGAGCTTAGTTCACAAATCTGTGCAGTACATGATAAAAACGCAGCCTGTGTGGGATTCTCTGGGTGGTGCACAGGGTGGAAGGCATCAGATACGGATAGCAGCATAAACACGCTGCATGAACAAACACTTACATTGTGGCAGGAGAAGCCCTGGGGTGTCGAGAAACATTCGTAATAACCCCAACATTAACGTTGAGAGGCTTCTAGCCAACAGACTTCGCTTCGTCTTGAGCGATTGATAGTGCTTCAAAATGCGCAAGTTGAAGGTGGCTACTATCCGTCGGTCAAGCTGGTGCAGGACAAAGCCGGTCCACACCACACAGTATGGCCGGACTGGAGCGTATGAGCGCGAGCGCACACTCAAGCCCTGTTGTGCACAATGCAAGCGCTGCGCGTACACACTGCAGTTGCGTGTAGGTGCGGTCCGCTACGTAACATAGATTCCGTGCCGACCGTGGGGTGCCGCGACGAGTCCGCTGACTGAGCGCACTGTGGCTCAGTGAGGAGAACCACCTTTGGCGCGTTGTAGGTGCTAAAATTGGAAGTAGTGGCATCTACGTGAACATCCCAAACCAAATTTGAAGTGCACGCCACTGTTACGTTCAATAGGCAGAGCACTGTGGGCACGTCCCGCTCCACCGTAGACTTCGCAGTGCAAGTAATTGAAGCAGGAGCAGAAGCATCGTGTGGGCGACGTTTGATTTCCAATAACTCCGCTTCTGCTCAACGCATTGAAGTACTTTTTGCGGCAAAGTATTTCTGTAGTAGCCGACTTAAACTTCAAGTGCGTTTCTTTAAAAGAAATGCCACTTTAAAGAGTACTATCTGTCTTGTCATGGCTCCTTTGCCACTCTCTCAGGCACCTTTGTGAGACACAAATCTTGAAAGATTGCTGTGAGTGCACTGCGGAAAGGGCAAAAAATATAGAAAGATCAACATGCAGGACATTGCTACCTTCTACGCCCCAACTGTGAGGAAACGGTGTGTTGAGGAGGAAGGGGGAAATTAAACACTGTGCTTCTTGTATTTGTGTTATTAGGGCCTTTTCTAATATTCCTGTGGGAACATATTCATCGAGAGGCATCACACTCCATTCTCAGTTCTGAAAAGAGAGGTTACAGGGCCATTGAAGGCCCCCTAAACCACTCTGAGCTCAAAAATTTGTTACATAGTGGCAGCTGTGTACCAGTTTCTAATGAACATACAGTCGCAAGAACTTCTTTAGAATGATGTTGTAGTAGCAGTGTTACAGGCGTCTGATGAATAACTACGTGGCCGCTGTGGTTTCTTGCTCGCCTTCGCTACCCCACTGGGGCTCTCTCTCCTTGCCACACAGTTGCACCAATTCCATGCAGTGCAGCAAAAGCTACGGCCCTGTCAACACATTAGAAGATAGGCTCCTCCCTTGTCTGCCCTTAATCGCCCTCCGTGTGAGGCCAACTGAAGGGAACCTTCGTGGAAGGATTAGTGGCGCATGATAGGCGAGCCACCTTCCCTTCTTAGAACACACTATGGGTTCCTGTCATGTTGGCACCAATATTGCCTTTTCCCTGCTGTCATCACGACATGCGAGAAAGGATCGGAAAAGCCCAGAGAGGAGCATGGGATTCTATTAAATTGTTGCTCACCCGTGCGCTGTCACCCGTGCGCTGTTCGCGAAAGATGATCATCGTGGTATGCTGTTTGCCATGCGCATGTTTATTTAAAATGTGTACAAAATATGTCAGGGTTGCTTTCTTTAAGCTAGTGAGTCAGAGTGTTGTTAATAGCATGCGCCACTCTTGCTTCTTTGCAGGTAACACAGTGCAAGTCCTGTGTTGATCAAGTGTGTACATTGGGCAGTCAGACAGAGACTGGACATGTGATGGCGGAAACGAGCACCCAAACTGCCATGGCCTTCCCACGTACCATTCCTGTGCAGACAAGTCCAACGGTCAGTAAAGTGGTATACACAGCTGCTATGTCTACAAAAATAACAGGTCTCCTAATTTTTTTTTTTCGACTATACGGGTTTTAAAAGACATTTAATGTGGCAGATAGCACAATTCTATTTCTTGAACTGGACTGCTTGAAGAGGTGCACATTATTGGCTCGATAAATCAAAATGCTAATTGACTAATTAACAAAATCCCACTAATTATTCTCATAAGTAATAATTTGACTCAAGTTTCCGAGACATATTCACTTGGAACTTGAAATGAATTTTGAGGATGGCAGCAGTTTTTAGACATATCAATCTTGCGTTAGAAATGCACTGGTGTTCCACTTATGTTTTTAACAAAATGGCATTTCATGAATTGAAGCACCAAAGTAATGAACAGGAGTGAATTTCGTTGCTAGCTTTGGGAATAATTATCTGAAAACTGGTGTCATCCTAATAATTCGTTTAAAGTGTATATGCTTTGCGAGCTACAATTTTTAAATGGCAATATGTGCCACAATGTTGTCTGCTAAAAGCTTATTTAGTGGAATCTTCTTAGTTAAAATTACACCTTGTGATTTCTTATGCAAATAATAACTGTCGCTTTGAGTAATCCAGGTGAAGGACTACAATTGTGCTATCTGGCATGGGTATATTTTACTAATTCTTTATACAGAGTCAACGTTCGATTTTTCTGACTCCTTGGGGACGCAAAAGCTTCAGAATAATTGGGCGGTCTGAAAAAAAAAAACGAATGCATCCCTTTTACTACCCCTAAGGGCTCAAATCACCACAGGCATGTCCGAAATAGCTCTGAATGCTTGCTAGTACACTTAATTGGGCATGTCGGTGCTCGTACTGTGATAGGAGACGGTGGGTGCATGCGTGTGCACTCGCCAGAATACATACTGTGTCCCGTGACAATTTCCCCTTCCCACTCTTAGTATGCTTCACCGCAATACTTTGCATATGCCTCACTGCGTAACATTGCCGTAATGAGGCGAAGATGACTTCCCCGAACTGGCATTATGCAACACGCCGAGCTTCCAAAGCATTGGCGAGGATTGCAGAGGCGGAGTGGAGTCAGGTGTCATTGTTAACAGCAGCAAATTGTTTCAATAAAATACATGGCACCGAACAGAAAAAGCTCGGTAGCAAACGTCGAAGTAGCTAGGCCTAACGTTGCAGCGGTGATGGCTGCAAGGGGATCTGCGTGTGAAAGCGGCGGTTCAAGGCGGCGAGATAATCAAAATGGCTTCGATTAATGCTGTTTCGGACCAACGGTCATGGCAAAATGTCCGGGAAATCGGACGGTGAAGGTTTTTTGCGTCCAAAATTTCAGACGTTCTTATACATTGACTCTGTATACATGGTTCGTGGCAGTGCCGTGAAGGTGTCCAAATTATCGGGCATGTCTGCAAAATAGGGCATCCAAGAAAATCGTTCAGTGACTGTAGTCTAAAAAATATACATATCCCGGTATGATTCGAGTAATGCTCTTTATTTTTTCAGTGTCAGAACGTAAAAGCTCTGTTGCATTTATGACACTCCTGTTACACTGGACAG
Source organism: Dermacentor silvarum (assembly GCF_013339745.2). Classification (NCBI taxonomy): domain Eukaryota; kingdom Metazoa; phylum Arthropoda; class Arachnida; order Ixodida; family Ixodidae; genus Dermacentor; species Dermacentor silvarum. The sequence goes on along the minus strand of NC_051161.1, from coordinate 100,598,176 downwards.
TGAAATGCCATTAGAATCGAATAACATTAGCATTGGATGACAATTGACTGTTATAAAGGTGGTGCATCTCAGCATGTAGAAATGAGATGCCCGACCATACTTGCTGGCGGTGAAGCACTGAGGGCCCGCCACAGCCTTACATCTTTTTATTGCATGCACAAGGCTCGCACTAGGGGGGCGCCATCAATTGGCTACATATATTTAACAAAAGGGTTTTTAATGCCATTATAATTAAATGATTTTCACGATCTAATGAGTTGAAGGAACTCCTTTGGCTTTGCATTCGAAGCGAAGGTTTACTCTCTACCCCAGATACACAGCAATACAAGACATTGGGCATTTGTCATTTGAGAATCAGCATCGAAAGTGTTATGAGCTTTTTGTTGTTTAAGGCATTTGTTAATTTAACGAGAAAAAAAGCTATACTGCAGACTGTTACGAAATGTTCTTACTCTCCAACTCACTAGCATCTAAGGAGGTCTGGGCGCCGCCGCTCCGCTAGTCGGCCTTATTGTAAATACTCGGGTGCTTGCATGCACACACAGTGTTGAACGGGAACTTCTTTTGTTCCGGTTTTCGTTCCTGTTCAACGAAAACAGTTCAGTTCTAGTTCTACTTTGGAGAGAAAAATGAAGGGTTCGAATCAGTTCATGTTCGATTCCATAACCGAATAATATTTAAAGGAAAACAGCATAAACTTATTTTGTAGAATGCTCCTGAGCTTCATGATAAGAAGTTATCCACATCCAATGTAAGTGTTGGAATCTATATGAAGTGAAGGGGTCCAATAAGTACTTTGCAATTGAATCCAATGTGTACGATTATATTTAGGGTCGTGTCGGCGATGTCACGACAAGTTAGGCGATGTGTGACGTTTGTGGAGGAAGAATAGGTGAAGAGAGGTGTATGGGGGGGAAGGGGGCACTGAGTTTAGGTAGACTATACCTCTTGTGTCACAGGCACATACACATTCTAGAGCTATGGCATGAATGAGCCAAGAATCAATAATACAAATGTAATAAGTTTAGGAAGTCGAATAAGCTGTTTAAATTATTAAGAGATGTGAGCTTTGGAGACACCTACGACCTGTCATTGTAGTTACAAGCTTTATGTCATGATAAATTACTTTATTAGAACAGAGGTGCACTCATTGGCACTACTTCATGTGTCAAGATTTCTTAAAATATAAGCCAGAGCACCTTGTGGCAAATACGTAGCTGCCCAGGAAAGGCATAGGCCAAATATAATTACAGAAAATCGAAGGATTCGTTGATTATCACAGCTTCTTCCACCAAGAAATCAGTGGGCTTTAGAGATTGATAAGATCCAACATTAGATATACAAGATCTTCTTTTCGTGACTTAATGTTTTATTAAGCAGAACACAGGTGTTCCCACTGGTGGTATTTTTTTTAAAGTCAACATGCAGTTTCAGTCAGTTTCATACAAAAGTCTGCTAAAATGAACCCTACCCTCGCTCAATGCCCTCAATCTGTGTGCAGATCTACGATAATCACAGTCAGATTCAAAGGTGATATAAGATGAAAAGGATGAATATGATCACAAATAACTTTCTGATAAGGCTACATCAGCAAGAACTCAAAGGTAGAACTGAAGGGGGCACTGGAAAACTTACAGCCAGAAGATCCATATCATGTTCCGCAGGAACACGGACAAGCAACTAAAGTGTGCTTAGGGAGAGTCAGGATGGGCAAGGCTGTGACATCTGCAAGGCTAGCAATCATATTCAAAAGGAAGAGTTTTGGTACTATGGGATCAGATACACGTGGAAATCGCTTTTGAGGTGCAGCATGGGGAAGTAAGTTGATATCTTCTAACTGGTATAATTGGGCACAGCCTTTACCTAGCAACGACTCAACATTATAATCAGGCTGCCCATAACCATTCATCCCGCTAGTTTCGAGCAAAGGGCAAGGCCACGAGGGGAGCCATAAGACAGAAATTCCACAGCTCTGTTTTGAATGCCCCTGTAAGACATTTTTGTCTGTGCAACTTAAACTTCCCCTGTCCAATCGCTCCTCCCTTCTCCCCTGCCTTCTCAAAGGTGTCCATGTACCAAACGGGGAGTTCATAACCAGGTAATTATAAATAAACATTTTCAACACCTATCTCGGGTAGCAGGCAAAGAAACCTGTGCTTTAAGTACACCATTCTTGAACCACAAGTGAAAATCAATACTGTAAAATCTTGTTATCACAAAGTTAGAGGAGCCAAATTACTTCGTTATATCCATTACTTGGTTATATTGTGATATGACGATTTATTAGACGTCTCACGCAATCGAGGCAGTCCACGAACGCTGATGGTGCGCACAGCGACAGACGCAAGAGCACTTCTTCCTCTTCTTCACTACAATGGCCCCCAGGAGAGAAGATGAGCCATCCTGGCGACCCACGGCGTAGGTAGGATCAGGGGGTCATAGTATGGCTTAAGTTGGCTGACATGAACCGTGTCACGTCCGCAATGTCTAAGGTCGTGTGATGGCATCACAGGCTCGACAACGTAGCTGACAGCCGAGGTACGGTCGATGACGCGGTAGGGACCATCATAGCGTGCAAGAAGTTTGGTTGAAAGGCCAGGGCTGTGAGGTGGGATCCACAACCAAACAAGGGAACCAGGCGGAAAATGTGGTGTAGGCACGTTACTGTCATGCCGCAGCTTTTGGCGACCTTGGGCGGCAGTCGTAAGGGTACGGGCGAGCTGCCTACAGTCCTCTGCGTATTTGGCGGCTTCAGACACTGGCGTGCATTCAGAAGCGTCGGGTCAGTATGGGAGCAGGGTGTCCATTGTACACCAGGGCTCGCGGCCATATAACAGAAAGAATGGCGAAAAGCCAGTGGTAGCTTGTGTGGCGGTGTTATAGGCATACGTGACGAACGGCAAAACAGTGTCCCAGTTACTGTGGTCCGAGGCAGCGTACATAGTCAACATGTCACCGAGTGTGCGGTTGAACCTCTCTGTCAAGCCGTTCGTTTGCGGGTGGTAGGCGGTAGACTTGCGGTGAACGATGCTGCATGCAGCGAGAAAGGCTTGTATTATTTCGGACAGGAACACACGCCCCCGGTCGCTGAGCAGTTCGCGTGGTGCTCCATGTCGAAGAACGAAGTTCCGCAAGATGAAGAAGGCAACGTCACGCGCAGAAGCCGCCGAAAGTGCTGCGGCAGTCTCGGCGGAGCGCGTCAAGTGGTCGACGCCTACAATTATCCATCGGTTACCCGAGGAACTGTAGGGAAGTGGCCCGTATAGGCCTATGCCGACACGATCAAATGGCCGGGCCGGGCAGGGGAGCGGCTGTAACTCGCCAGGAGGGCGCTGTTGAATTTTACGCCTTTGGCACGCCGTACAAGCGCGTACGTACTGGCGCATGAAGTGATACATGCCGTGCCAGTAGAAACGCTGCCTCAACTGAGTGTACGTTTTCAGAACGCCGGCGTGACCATTATGAGGAGCGGCATGGAAATAAGCGCATATGTCAGTACGCATGTGTCGTGGTATCACAAGCAGCCATTTGCGACCATCAGGCAAATAATTTCTGCGGTAAAGGACGTTTTCGTGGACAGCAAAGTGAGCGGCTTGGCGATGAAGTGTTCGAGAAGAGGGTGTGACGGATGGATCGTGGAGGAAATTCAGCATAGTTGAAAGTAGGGGATCCTTACGCTGCTCGGCCGGCATATCAGCGACCTTGATCGTCGACATGGATGCGAAGGGCGTTGACACTGAAGCCACATTCGGAAGGCAGCGGTGATCGGGAAAGCGCATCGGCGTCGGAGTGCTTTCTGCCCGATCGGTAGACAACGCGGATGTTATATTCTTGTAAGCGAAGTGCCCAGCGGCTGAGGCGACCTGACGGATTTTTCAACGAGGACAGCCAGCAAAGGGCATGGTGGTCGATAACAATGTCAAAAGGGCGACCATATAGGTACGGACGAAATTTGACGAGAGCCCAAATAATGGCCAAGCACTCTTTCTCTGTGACAGAGTAGTTGGCTTCTGCCTTCTTTAAAGTGCGACTCGCATATGCGACGACGTACTCGGCGTAGCCGTCTTTCCGTTGCGCTAGGACTGCACCAAGTCCGATGCCACTGGCAGCTCATCGAAGCTCTGGCAAAGAGTGACGACAGCTGCGACAGATGAAGGGTTTTGCGCGAGAAGCATTTGAAATGCGTCGTCCTCGATGCCCTTGAGGATGTGCTTCACCTTGTCCTCTTCACTCATGGTAGAATCGACGCGGGCGCAAATATCGACGACATCCTCTATGTAGCTGGTGTACGTCTCGCCGGGCTGTGGAGCGCGCTGGCGTAGACGCTGTTCAGCACGGAGCTTTCGTAAGGCTGGGCGGCCGAAGACTTCCGTGAATGCTGCCTTGAAAGCGGACCAGGATTTGGAGGTCCCGCTCATGATTGCGGAACCAGAGGTTCGCACCGTCAGCAAGATAGAAGATGACGGAACGTAACTTCGTCGGGTCATCCCACTTGTTGTTCTCACTGACGCGCTCATAGGTAGAGAGCCAATCTTCCACGTCAGTCTCACCGGCTCCGCTGAAGACGGGGGGGGTCCCGCTGCCGCTGGACGGTGCCGCAAATGATGGGCGCGGCGGAAGCTGCAGGTGGATTGTCGGTAGGCTCGAGCATGGTAGCGGCTGAAGCAGTCGGCAACGTTCGGCTGCAAAGTTCCAGGCTGAGGTCGGGGATTGCAGCACCTTCCACCAAATGTGATATGACGATTTATTAGACGTCTCACGCAATCGAGGCAGTCCACTGAACGCTGATGGTGCGCACAGCGACAGACGCAAGAGCACTTCTTCCTCTTCTTCACTACAATATGCATTATTGCCCTTTACTGCAATATATGCCCAATGACCTTAACCGGAGAAAGTGTAGGAGTGGGGTTGCAGAATGCAGAAGACAAAGATAATGTTCAATGGCCTGGCAAGGGAACAAGTATTCAGGATCGCCAGTCAGCCTCTAGAGTCAGTAAAGGAGTACATTTATCTAGGTCAATTACTCACAGGGGACCCTGATCATGAGAAAGAAATTTAGAGAAGAATAAATTGGGGTTGGAGTGCATACAGCAGGCATTGCCAAATCCTGACTTGGAGCTTACCACTGTCGTTCAAAAGAAAAGTGTACAATCATTGCATTCTACCGGTGCTAACATATGGGGCAGAAACTTGGAGGTTAACAAAGAAGCTGGAGAACTAGTTAAGGACCACACAAAGAGTGATGGAACGAAAAATGTTAGGCCTAACGTTAAGAGACAGGAAGAGAGCGGTGTGGATCAGAGAGCAAACGGGGATAGCCAATATTCTAGTTGCAATTAAGAGAAATAAATGGAGCTGGGCAGGCCATGTAATGCTTAGGATGGATAACTGGTGGACCATTAGAGTTACAGAATGGATACCAAGAGAAGGGAAGCGCAGTCGAGGACGGCAGAAAACTAGGTGGGGTGATGAAGTTAGGAAATTTTCAGGCGCAAGTTCGAATCAGCTAGCACAAGACAGGGGTAATTGGAGATCGCAACAGCCTATATTTATGTCCACTGCCTTCGCCTTGCAGTGGACATAAATATAGGCTGATGATGATGCCCATTGAGGTGCACAACTTTACAGAGACGTAGAAAAACACATTGCCACCCGCTGAACCGCTACATGGCCACATGCGCGATGAATTTTAATAAAACAGCAATAGAAGCTTCAGCATGCGCAACGAAAGACTTAGCACCTTAGGGTTGTCTTCTGTTCTAATTTGGTCGTTTTTCATTCTCGCTTTCCACTTCGCTTGTCTATGGCATTGTGAAATCGGCCAAGCGGCGACATGGTTGAAGAAAACAGCTTGAACGCTACACGTTAACAAAGTCCATCATAGTCGAGGACAACGTGGCCCACACCACAGTGTGCCCACTGCGCAACTGATCCTGCCTGATCTGCCACTCTCACTCTGCTGTGCACATGAGGCGGCCAACAAACTTTGCCGCGCCAGATTGGCTTGGCCGACTCATGGCTACCGAGATAGCACCGACGCCACGGTGAGAGTGAGAAGTCACGAATACAATTGAAAGTTAAAAAAAAAACTCGCTGCGAAGAAGCTTGTGTATGGGCTTCTTCTGCGTGAGCAGCACATGTGCCAAGAAAGGTAATTAAATTATGTAAGGAGCCACTTGTACAGCGAGGACATGCACGGCGCTTTTAGCAGCCGGAGTCTCAGTTTAAATACCACTGTTACTGTATACCACTAGGCCGGGGCCTAGTGGTAGAGCGTCCGCCTCGGCTGCGGGAGGTTGTGGGTTCGATTCCCACCGCAGCCGGGCACCCACTGGCTCAAATGGGCACATGCATACCCCGGCCTGGCGTTCGGATTCCTTCAGGGATGATATGCTTGGGAAAAGAGCCCGCGCCCAGAATTCCAGTCGAAACCCTCGTAAGCACAAAAAAAAGGTGATGTTTCGACCGCTCCCATGGCGGCCATTTCCCATGTGGCGCCCCAAGTACCTATTGAGGTGGGGACGCCTTCGTGTTGAGGACAAACACCCCTTTCCAAGTGTTGAGGTCCCATAATGGCCGAGCACCAGGCCGGGAGAGCGCTTGTATCTACTTTACTGGTAGGTGCCCGGCAGCAGCACTTGCCTCCCACAGCCGCGGCAGATGCTCTTCGACAAGGCTGTCTGTGGTTGGACAAGAGGCGCCCAGAGACAAGTCCTGAAATCTCTATCGGGCCCTCTTTCAAGATGTGAGCCCCCAGGACAGCCAAACACCAAGCCAGGGAATATCTCGACCCATTAGAAAAAAAATGGTGGGTTCCCGGCGGCACTGGGATTTGAACTTGGTACCTCTCACATTCGAGGTGGATGCTCTACCGTGACAGTGATGTCACGTACCACGCAAGAGTGACGGACTATGACTGACGATGTGTGTGCTGTGCTGTGTGCTCTCTCTCTCTCCACCCCATCTTTCATTCCCATGTGTAGGGTAGCAAACCGGTTGTGCCGAACTGGTTAACCTCCCTGCCTTACCTTCTCCACTCTTTGCTTCCTTCCTTCCTTACTAGAAAAAGTAGCACTTAGGTCCTACAGCATTGCAACAGAAGAGGGCAGAATGCTGCGGCATTTATTGTCAGTACTTATATAGGCCATCAGTTGTCGATGCGCACACAAGTGCACATCATGTGCCATGGTCAGCATGACCCAGTACGATACAGTGACTAAAAGCGACCACTCAGCTAGAAAGCACTTCTTAATACAAAACTATTTGATTGTCATCGATATCAAGTGTTCACGAGTTTATTGTTAACGTGCCTGCCACCCGATGCTGACACTTTGAAAATCGCACGATAGCGGTGCATTCACTTTTAAATCGTGGGAAGCTCGTGTGTGTTTACAAATGAGGCAGCATAGTTCAGCCACAAGTGCAGACAAGGCATGGATGAAAAGTTCCAGAGAAGGTGGCCTACCTGAACCTGAAACCATCATTTTTTTGTTTTAAGCTTAGCTCCAGGGTAAAGAAAAAAAAGTAACGTTCCAGTTCAGTTTCGGTTTGATGCCCTGCATGCACACGTTATTTCAACCCCAATCATGAAATGGCTACAGGATGAGCAAACTGGAGTCTGTCAAACATGTGCACTGATTAGGTGCTGCGAGGATCCGTAAGGCAAAGAGACTGAGCATTGTATTCCAGCACCACTGTGTCATCCATATTGTTCGTTTACAGTTTATCGGCTACCCGGCTGGCTAAGCCTTGCCTTGACAACTATGGTGGCCAGACATTTTGAAATAGAACTTTTATACGCATTATTAAAATATTTAATTTCATTGAAGCCCCAGAATCATTTTACAATAAATGAATTGCTTTTTCAAATGCTTTATACCTACCTTGTTCTACTGTATTCGCCATTCTGAAATGATCACCATTTATATCGCAGCTGAATGGCATTGAAGGACCCTAAATGATTTTCATGATTTTGTACAAACATACAAAGTCATTAGGGTAGGTCCTTCTCATCATTAAGTGACAAGTTTAAGCGCTTCGTTAAAGCGCGTAACTTAATATATAGTTTTAAAGATATGCATTGGTATCAATTGCAATGATGCCGCTCCCCTGAGTTTTCAGTCGCCCTATTACAATCTACATTGCCGGTGCGTGGGCTGTGAGTTGGGCGAGGTATCGCATTGTCTGCCCAGGTTGTGCCACTGATAATTTTTCAAACTTTATGGGGAACAAATGTTGGTCGTAAATGTTGGAGTGTTGGTTAAAGTGTTTCTATAAAAAAATAACAAAGAAAATACATAATGACAATTTATCACTGCATTTAAGCACTTCTGGCACACGGCAGGTGTAGTCTGCTTGTGTTTCAACATGCCCCGTGTTGACTTGAGCTGTGCGGTCAGTGTTAGTCTTGAGCTTTCTTTTTGTGAGCACCATGGATTGCCCTTGTTACGTAGTGGGCTGCAAATCTATAGCGATCGCTGACATGTTAAGCTGTGACATCGTGTCCCTCTGCAAGGCGACATGCGAGTGGAGTGGCTGCAGCGCATCGGGCTGTCAGTATCCAATTGGCACCACGATCTATGCGTTTCAGGCCGTCACTTCACGCCGGAGGCTTGCTACTGCAACAAAGTTTTAGTGTGTCCTGTATCTTGGTAAACGCAGGCAGACTGGGCATTTTGCCAGATGGGTGGAGGTGCAAATGTGAGCAGACTGCAGGGTGCAGCCACCAGGTGCAACAGAGCTCAACCAGAAAAACACAAAGCTAATATGGCAGTAACCAAATGTATTCTACTTTGCTGTTGGTGTAAATGCTCAGCAGGAGCGTAATTGGGAGCACATTGTCTTCTATAAATGCTCAAACTTGGTTACAGCAATATTAAGTGTGTGTTTGGTTGGTTAATCTCTGTGCCACCAGGTGGCTGCATAGTGCAGGCTACTCAGGCCGTTCACGTTTATGAAAAATCCCCTTCATCACAGTGGTGGTAGTAGAGTGGAAGGGCTTTAATTTATGCCTCCCCCCATCTGTCAAAACGCACAGCTCGCCCGCGTTTACCAGAATACCGGACACGCTTGGCGCTGCGACAGAACGTTTGCAGCGCACGCTGCTTGGATAGTTCTCGCTGGGAATTGATGGCCAGGCGGCTAGCGGAAACGGAGAGGCTTCGTGCGCTGGCTCCTAGACACCGTTATGATGCAGAGCCAGTGAAGACAGAGCTTAGCTTGGTCGCTCAGCGAATGAGTTGAGGAGAAAAAGCGTGGCTAGAGAGGAAGATAATTTGTAATTGTCCATAGCTCTCTTAATATGAGATGCTTCACTTAAATTGTGGCACGAATGTTTAACATTCGTGCCACAATTTAAATGTAGCTGTACCCTACACGTCTGCAAAATTTGTGCCAACCGGTTCAAGGACCCCTTAATTTTTCGTATGTAGCGTCACCACAGTTTAAATTGTATCTCATTTGAATCATTTGAATGTCATTTGAATCTAATCACATTTAACTCTCTAATGTGGTGGGACTCTAGTGTGTCCCGTTATCCTTTGATCCAATCAGGTAATGTCACTGTGCATGTTCTTTCCAAAGATTGCATTTTTTTATGCAAGAAGAATCTGTCGGGCTTTCTTAGATATGTTCGAGACTAAAGTTCAGAGTTCGTGACTGCAAAAGCTTTGAACCACTTGTGTATGCTCCCTGTATGTTCATACTTTGAGCTTTTGTTTAGTGTCAGCTTAATGAAGACTAAATTGAAAACATGAAAATTGATTTGATTTGATGTTAAACAAGACTCGAGACAGCTTAACATCATCAACTAAGCCTCCCTCCAACCCTTTAATTTTTCTAGTGTGAAAATCAATTTTATCATTCATAAAGCAGGTGATTTTCGTTTTAATGCTGACAGCATTGAAAGCACCCTTTAATGTAGAAACACCTGCTTTAAAACACAGCCTCTGCAGCTGCCTGATTCACAGCGGCTTCACCATGCAGTTTAAAGCACTCGGCTCTCTTGTTTGTCCATCTCCAGGAATTAAGAAGCCAAGGTACAAACACAGGAATGATGAGCTGAAAGAGGAATAATCATCCACTCGATGCTGAAGAGACATTTCGAAGAGGCTCGACCGGAGGGAAGCAAGCCCCCATCAAGCTAGCACCTGTTATGGTCACCTGGCATCGACTACGTGGAAGCAGCTGTTTGCGGGTGATGCCAAATGCTGCCACCATGAAGATAGCGCACGAAGAGTGCATGTGATAAAGCTTTCAATGGCATATTATTGTCAACAGTGTTCGAGGAGTACTGTAATGGCATTTTCGACTTGTCGCGTTCTTGTTTTTTTAAGTGAAAGTGCAAACCTTCTAAATGCTTGAAAAATATTACCTTCAAGTGTGATAGCGTCATAAAGAACTTATTTAGTGAGGTGCTTTTCTAGTACCAGGAGGTGGACCCACCATGACATCATGACGCACTAGGTCGCTCCGGTCCTGTGGGCACTGCAGCTACAGTCACAGATGTGCAGCATTGTGAACCCTGTATATTGTCTAATTTATCATATTTGCTACGCTGCTTGATACCTCAAAATTCTGATTGTCGCACGCAAAACTATACGCATAGCCTGCAGCAGCGCTTTTGATAAATCGGAAGTTTTAGTTGCAGATACTTCAGCAAACCAAGTACTATTATAATTAATTAATCACTGTAATATTGAAATCACCTCAAATAACATTTCATTGTATTTTTTGTACAAGTTTGCTCCCCATGGCCGGAAATAAAGGTTATCAAGTTGTAATTTTTTTGATGTGGAACTGTGTTTGAGCATTACAGGGTTAATTTTTTTAAAAGCAAACTACATACATGCAGCAAATTTTGCTCCATGTCCTGACTGGGGCTGGGCATTGATCGAAAATTTGTTTCCAAATAATTGGAACCCATTGATAAAATTTTCCTACTTAAGCATACGCTGTCAAAAATTAAATCTGGTGCTCCACATGAAGAAAAGTCGAAGAAGTGAAGCCGTACTATTAATTTATTGATTGTTGCCTTTAATATCACGTCAGCAACACTGGGTGAGTGGCCACTATCATGAGCTCAGGTGCAGTCATAAGTCTAGCTGCAAGTAAGGGTGTAAGAGGAAAAGGAACTTAACATTCTCTGGCACCCCATCACAGCGGCCCTGCTTTAGCGTAGGTAGGTTGTTTGGGGTCAGAACTCGAAAGGATGCAAATGGCGTGCTTCCGGCTACTCACATGTCGGGGGAAAAAAGTTATTTTCTTGAAAACCACAAATTTATTAGTGTGTTGCTGACCTTTTGTTCAGCGCCAATGCACTAGCAGTTGCAGCACTGACTGGAGAAGAAATCCAGAGGTGTTTTATTTGTTAGAACATTGTAGCACGGTTATGTAATTCTTTTCCTTGCTGTTGTGCAAGTGAAGTGTGGACCTCAGGGACATCATTCACTTGATTTTGCTCAAGCAAATAATCGCAATAAAAAAAAATCATTGCGTGAAGCAGTAATCAAATAACCAGAAGCTTAATTAATCAATCACCCAGCCCGAGTCGTGGCATCACAATAATGTGAATGGCATTAGGTTCCACATTTCGAGGCCAACTTTAGTATCAAATTGAAATACCGTATTTTCGAGCACGTAATCTGCACCAAAATTTTTAAAATTTACTGTTAAAGTCGGAGTGCATGCTATATGCAAACTTCCTATTGAGGTATAGCTTCACTGCAGCGAGGTTTCTGCCTTGAGGTGTCGCTTCACGGCGGCGTAGCGTGTGCCACCGTGAAGCCACACTTCAAGGCAAAAGTGAAAGTTCGCGGCTAGTCAGTTTCATTTTATCCTACAGAAGCCCACTGTTTCCCCGCCGCTGCATGTTGACCTTCATACTTCTTCATACTTCTTTCTTCATACCTTCATGAAGGTATGAAGTACTTCTTCATACTTCATACCTTCATACTTATTTCATGATCGGCCGTTGTCCTCTTTTCATGTCACCATTTAGCCTTTTGGCTGTGATGAAGTTAGCTAATAGCGCAGATGACGCTGGCGACCCAGAATTCTTATTACGATGAGCTGTGCTTGACGGCAGTACATACAGTGCTGCATAAGCAGAGTATAATCAGCGTCTCCGATAATGTGGGGAACAGAGCTGCCGGCCATTGGTACGATGCGGACTAATCATGCATTTGTGAATAAAATTGTTTTTACAAGTATTTGAGTGTTGTATGCACTTATTTCCTTGCGTTATATGAGTAGATATTTCTTTTCTTTACGGGATGTTGTAATTCGATGTGCAGGTTGTACGTCAAAAAATACAAAAATACGAATGTGTCTCCCAACTTTAAAACTTGCAAGACGTGTGTGTTGCAGTTTCTATAACCTTGAGAATACATGTCAATACCCTTAGTACTCCTTTAAGCAGGCACATACACATACAAGGGGATGTGTGCGCACACAAGCACCACTGCCAACTGTTGTTGGTAAACAAGTAATTTGGCCAAAGTGTGAAACGGCCTGCAAAAACACTAAGTGCGAGAATGAAAAGTACTAAGCGAGACGGAAAAACTGCAGACAGAAGCGCTGACTAGAGCACTGCACGGGCCTGATTTTTCGGCCCGAGCCCAGCCCAGGCCCGTAATACAAAGCCGGAGCCCGGCCCGGGCCCGGGCGTACATGACCGAGACCAGCCCGGGCCCGGGCGTTCATTACTAAGCTTAGCTAGGGCCCGCGTGTGCATGACCAGGCCAGGCCTGTAAGAAAAAAATTCTTTTTTTTACTGGCCTAATGGATGGTCAAAACGCCTCATTGAATATTTAACATAATTACACGAATTACCTTTTTAATTAATTATTTTACGGCACATCTTTCAATCTACGAATTATAGCCACTGAGCTCGCAAGACTTGGAACGAATTCTCAGGACTGAACCAGTTTCGATATATTAATTTTCAAAATGTCCGACGAAATGCATGGGCGTTCCAGTTAACTTGAGGAAAACGCTGTTTTATGCATTGAAGCACAAAAGTAACTGTCCTTAGCGCTAAAATAATACCATAGTATCGAAACTGGTAATAGTGCGATCGAAAAAGCGGTAACATGGAAATGGTTTCAGGAGTGGTTCTTTGTATAATTTATTTTTCCTTACGCGGAAACAATGTTCGTTTTTGCGGAAAAGAAAAAAAAAATTTGCGTAGCTTGCACTGGCGACGCAATGCTAAAGAGACAGCGGAGATGATGGGAACCTAACTAGTCCTCGCTTTTGGGCTAGGCTAAGCACTACCAAGTCATCCCCAGCATTTCCCGGAATTTATTTATTATTGATTGGGATTATCGATTAGCTATTGATTGCCTATCGATTGTCTATTGCAAGATATTGGCCACGTATTTGGGATAGGCTAAGCACTACCAAGTTATCTGAATTTATTGATTATTGATCCATTATCGATTAGCTATTGATTGGTTGTCGATTGGCTATCGTAAGATATTGGCCACGTATTTGGGCTAGGCTAAAGTCATCCCCAGCATTTTCAGGAATTTATTGATTATTGATTGATTATCGACTAGCTATTGATTGACTATCAATTTCCTATCGATAGGCAATTAGTTCCTACCATATTTAGCTAGAATTAACCAGGCTCAGCTTCGCTAGTTCACAGGTGTATGTGCTATTGCGCTTGGACCCTTTCTGCACTGCTGCCAGGATCGGCCCACATTTTTGGATTCAGTGGACACATTAGGCCCGGCTGAAACAGCTCCACTGTTAAAAATGAGAACTTTATCTGTTTTACTATTTTCTTTGATAAGATATAGTCATCTGATAAGATATACAGTCAAGAGAGCGGTGTGGATCTGAGAACAAACGGGGATAACCGATATTCTAGTTGACATTAAGTGGAAAAAATGGAGCTGGGCAGGCCATGTAATGCGTAGGATGGATAACCGATGGACCATTAGAGCTACAGAATGGATACCAAGAGAAGGCAAGCGCAGTCCAGTACGGCAGAAAACTAGGTGGGTTGATGAAGTTAGGAAATTCGCAGGCGCAAATTGGAATCAGCTAGCGCAAGACAGGGTTAATGGAGATCGCAGGGAGAGGCCTTCGTCCTGCAGTGGACATAAATATAGGCTGGTGATGATGATGACAGTCATCTTGCACGTGTCACTTCAGCTTGGCACAGAATGCATTGAACCATGCAATGCACAACGGTCGCGTGTGCTCGAAGGCCTACTTAGGCCCTTCAATGAGCGGGCCCGAGCCCGGCCCGGGCCCGCGGCCTCAAGCCCGAGCCCGACCCAGGCCCGCGGCTTTAAGCCCAGGCCCGGCCCGAGCCCGCCGACAAACGCTTCAGACGGCCCGGCCCGACCCGCGGGCCGGCCCGGACCCGTGCAGTGCTCTAGCGCTGACTACTGTTACTACTGGCCCCTGTGATGGAACAATTTGTGTCACGTCACCAAAGCCACGGAAAAGGCCAGACGTTTCAAATACGCTGAGCCGCCCGCAACCGTCGCAAAAAGCGGAGGCCGCAACGGCTAAAAGACAGCCTCCATGCGCACATTTTCGCCTCCTCCTTGGCGTGCTCGACGCTATGATGTGTGCGCGCTAGTGCTGTCTCCTTTCAGCGAGCAAGATAGTTTAACTTGGTGTGCGCATTCGCACATCCTCGCCATGGGAGACGCTTGTGTACCGCGTGTCAGTGCCTTTCTCTCTGCTGCACCAGTGACGTTAAAACAATTCATAGAAGAAAGCCCGAGTGCCGATGCATTAAAGACGGACACATGACGTACTTTGTTTCACAATCTCTTTTTTCACATTCTCTGATTCCTCTGAATTCGCTTACTCATCCTTGTAATTCGCTTAGTCATCCCCCTTAATTCGCTTAGTGTACGTCGCTCAGTCAGCCCACTTAATTCCAAAGGTCGAGGGTTCGACTCCCACCCAAGGGTGTAAGCTCGAGTGCCTTAATTAACTCTATTCTAATCAACTTCATCTTCATTAACGCCAAAGGTCGTGGGTTCGACTGCCGCCAAAGGTCAAGGGTTCGAGAGCCTTAACTCTATCTTAATTACCTGTGCCTTAATTACCACCAAAAGTCGTGGGTTCAACTCCCGCCATATGTCATAAATTACTACTCTTTAAACTATGCGCGCTTAATTTAGACCCTAACGTACTAAAATGGATAGAGTGCTTCTTTCTGTGACGCAATTCGTAACGGCTAATGACCATAACTCTGCTCCTTGTCCAGTGAATTCCGGAGTACCACACGGGTCAGTTCTAGGGCCCTTGCTCTTTCTTGTATACATTAATGACCTGCCTAACAACATTTGTGCATCCATCCATAAAAACGTTCGCGGATGATAGCATTATTTAACGTGTAATGTTAACTGCTACTGACCATTTAACACTTCAGTCCGACCTAAGTAATATAAATGCGTGGTGTGAAACTTTGTTCATGAAGCTGAATATTAATAAATGTAAGGCAATAAGAGTTTCTCGTCGTACTTCTCACGACACACCGTGTACCTATTCTCTTAATGTTCCCCTAACTCAGGTTTCCACCTACTAATACCTTGGTATCAGTGGCGCACCGACGGGGGGGGATTCGGGGGTTGTAACCCCCCCCTGAGGCCGACTTAACCCCCCCTTTTGTTTAACCCCTTTTCTTTCCTTACGCATTTGAGTGCTGCGACTAAGATGTAAGATGTGCAATCGTCTGCACACTCGCAAAAAGCGCATTTTTTTACAATTTCCCGTGAAGAAGTCGAAATTAGTGCTGTTTAGATGGTATTGGCAAACTGTCAACCTCCCGCTGGCAGAGATCCTGGGTGCGCTACTGCTTGGTATTTATATTTCTCAGAACCTTTCCTGGCAAACTCATGTTGACTACATAACTAGTAATGCTAGTTGTACTCTTGGTTATATCAAACATAATTTTAGTCTAGCTTCCATCAACTTAAAGCTCTTTACAATCATCATCCAATCATTTTTACAATCATCTTTACAATCATTACAATCCTACTTAAGCGACTTTCTTTTGTTACCACCATTGCACATTTCTTCCAGAAATGATCATCAGTTCAAGGTTGATATGTCATGTTCCTGCCACTAACCTCCTTCATTTTAATTTCTTCATTCCCACGAGCGGTGCCTGGAACCACGTTCACACTTCCATTGTTTCAACCTTCAGTGCCTACGAATTCAAAAAAAGCCTTTGTTGACAACTTGTAACTATAATATGCTCCTAAAATGTGCATTAATGTTTCTTTTGATACCATCCACTCCTCTCTGTAATGCCTTGGCCGTGAGAGAAAATAAATAAGAGAAATGAGAAAGGTCGAGGGTTTGTAGCCTTTTTGTACCTTTCGTGTCGTTGACACGTTTTCGCTCAAGGTCGACTGAATGACGAGACACGCAACCCTAGCAAAAATTCTAATACCAAAACTAATAGCCTATTACGTTATTGACACTAATACAGCCTATTAGGTCTATTAGTGTATTAGTCTAATATGCCATTGGGTGTTTTGGTCTATTAGTCTAATAGGTCTATCGGTGTATTCTTCTAATAGGTGCTGAGCACAAGGTTGCAGGATTGAATCCCGGCCATGGCAGCTACATTTCGATGGGGGCGAAATGTAGAAAACATCCGTGTACTTAGATTTAGGTGCACATTAAAGAACCCCAGGTGGTCCAAGTTAATCCGGAGTCCCCCACTACAGCGTGCCTCATGATCAGATGGTGGTTTTGGCACGTAAAACCCCATAATTAAATTAGGTCTATTGGTGTCAAAGCAAATGTTGCAATGCAACAGATACAGAATGAGTAACAGGTAGAATTGCAAAAATTGCTAGAAGCATTTATTACACGTATTACACGCACAGCACATATTTTTCTACATTCACTTTTCCGAGATCTTCGTCAGGTCAGCAGTCTTGATTGCAAGAGCTTTTAGACCACCCCTGTCGGAGGACGTCCTTTCAGGGAAGTGGTTAAAAAAACTTGGTCACAATAATACACACATATAGAAATGTTTAAAAGGAGGAGCGCTAGTTCTACCACTAACAGTTTAAGCTGGCAATATCTACATACAAATTGGAATAATCTGGCTCCGCAATTACCAAACTTATTTTAGGACAAAATGGGACAAAGCTCAAAATATTTACCATAATAAGAAATGACGCCGCATGACACGACAGAATAAAAAGAAAGCGCACAAAATCAACAGAAGATGTTCTGTGTGTTACATCGAAACTAAATACATAAGGAACAACTCTTGGCAGAATGGGCAGGAATCTAACGCGGCATTGTCGGAAACAGGCATGTCATTGCTGCAAATGCTCACAACATTCGGCCCAGTGACACTGCACGGAAGTACATTCACCGTAGGAATCTGAAAAAAAAAAAGATGACAGCCTAATACTGTACTACAAGCATAAATAAGTCGAATAAGTATACCTCCAAAAGCACCGCACATTGATGCACGCTGATGGATCCATAAAGCCGCCTTGTTTTGAAGTCGCAACAGCATCTACTGATGAAACGGTACAAATATACTACTGCACGAATAAGACTGTGCAGGCGCTAACACCACGGGTTCCTTAAAAACGCATCGTTCATTTGCTAACAAACATGCACGCCTCGCCTTGTCATGGCAGCCACCAGATTATCACTTAAGTTAGTTCAGATTATTATTTTTTTTTCACTGGTCACCAGCGGTCAGCGCACTCCTTCATCCCAAGTAAACATCCTGGAATTTACCTTTTTTTTGCTGTAATTAAATAGACAAAAATTCTAGTTTGAGGATTTTCGGGCACTGATAGCGTTTGTTCACATATCAACTAAAGGAAACATTGAACTAATGTATATGAATATATACATATATGAACTAAATATATACATATAAACTAAAGCAAACAACTAAAGGAAACAGTGCCTGCTCAGTCTTATTCCAGAAGAAGTTCTCACCGTGATTATGAACCTTAAGGATACCTCACCCGGATTAGATGGCATTCAAGCACGCACGCCACTTCAAAATGGTAGGTCATTTAATCTCTGAAATGTTGACCAACAGAATAAACAGAACCTTTAAAACTGGAATTTTTCCGTGCGCCCTTACCAACACAAGAGTCACACCCTTTTTTTAAGAAAGGTGATAGGGCTATTATTTCTGGTTACCGACCTGTTTCTATCTTATTCTCTGTTAGCAAAATAATTTAGAAGCTATTTGTTTGTCGCTTGAATAATTATTTGAAAGAGTTTAATATCGTGAATAACTACCAATTTGGTTTTCGTTCAGGTAGTTCAACCGAGTTGGCGGCCATCTCATTACAGTAGAACCCCGCTGATACGTTTTTCACGGGACGGAAAAAAAAAACCGTAAAAGCCGGGAAGCAGGAAAAATTTAGAAATGGGAGTAGTGTTGAACTGCACAAAATATTATTTTAATTCTTACGCGTGAAAGAAAGTCGTAGTTTCGCCCGACAGCCAAAGTATCGATTGCGATAGCAAATTAGTAGACAGCTATACAAAGTAAGGATAGTAGTTTTATCGTCTGTATTAACTTGTAAACATTCGCTTATTAACTATATTACCAAGCATGGTGTCAGCGCTCACAGGCAAACATGAACACATCACACTCGATGAGCGCGGGCACGCGCTGTCAAACGCTGGCGTGAGGAATTTAAGCGCCGCTGCAGAAGCGAGCGAAGTGACCTTCGTGCCGTTGTCTATCGCTTCGACGCAAACTGGGCGCCGAGAACACACAGCAAGCACAAAGCTACGAGCCGCCGACGCACCTACACTGCGTAGACTCTGCCCCCAACGCAGATCGCTAGCAAGATACGGCCCGCGCGACCGCGCAACGCAGTTGATGCCAGAGCACAACGCTGCCCGCTATCCCTCCCCCCTCGCTCCCTCGCCGGTGCCTCGAGCGCAACGGAAGAAGGCGCGCTTCCTCCCTGCTTTTCTTGACGCGGTCGTCGGCTCCCCTCAGATGCTTTCACGCTTCACGGCATACGGCGCGCGGCGACGGGGTTATCGCCCTTCGACTTCATACGGAACACCTATGAGCCAAAACCAATTTTAGGGCAGCAACGCGTCATAGACACCATCTTTAGATAGCAAATACGGAACTCAAGGGCCAGGCTTTTGCTGGCGGGAAACGAAAATACGTCATAAGCGTCGCCCCCCGCAGTTTGGGCGGCCAATGCGATCGTCAAGCAACCAAGCCAAGTGACATGAAAAGTCAAAATGGCCGCTCGGGTAGGCGCGGGGTGGCAGTTCGCAACGTATGATGCGGGAACGGTTCCTCAGTTGCGACGTAACAGTGGGGTTACCAGTGCATTGGGTTCTATGGGAGCTGTGCCGGGACTGGCCGAAATTTAAACGACGTAACAGCCGGGAAAACGCAGCACCCGGTTCTACTGTAACAGACTACATTAAGAATTCTATTGACAAAGGACTTATCATTGGTTCTATATACTAAGAAAACTAACAGTTTATTTATCGGGCGAGTTTTCAGATACCAAAACAGGGGGGTGCCGCAGGGCTCCATTTTGGGACCCTTGTTATTCCTTCTCTACATAAAGGACCTTCCACAACACACTTCACTGTCACAATGCATGTTATAAGCTAATGACACAGCTACTTCAGGCTCAGATATATCTTTAACAACGTTAACTTATAAATGAAACAGTGCATTAGAAAACAGGATGCAGCGGCGCCGAATAACACTGAGGCTTGACTACCGGCGCCCCCCCCCCCCCCCCCCCCCGGGTCTAGCGCGCAAGCAGTCACGTGATTAGAGTTACTGCATAAGCTACCATAGCGAATCGTAGAGCCAAGCGTGCGGCTGCAACCAGCTAGGCAAAGTCGGGATCAGCAGACAGCTGCGCAGTGAGCAGCACAAGCCGCAGCTCGCCGTTTCAATAAATCATCATCATCATCAGCCTATATTTATGTCCAGTGCAGGACGAAGGCCTCCCCCTATGATCTCCCATTACCCTTGTCTTGCGCTAGCTGATCCCAACTATATGCAATTTGAAACACTATTTTCCTATGCTCAGTACTTGCAGGTAACGTCTTCAAACATCTTATGACAGTCTCGTATGGAGCCGCTTCTCCAGCTTACGCTGTGACTGCTGCGTGTGCCGCACAGGCCTCTGACACTTTTGGTACGCGGCAGGTTTTAGTGGCGCCCTCTTCGCGCGTTCTATTCCACACGCTCAGCGGATAAAAATTATTGTTTTTGCACCGCGTGGTGAGGGCCCATTTCCCATGAGCCTTCTGGATATATTTTTATGTCTATGCGTCAAGATGATCACGTCACGCTCCCTCTTAGATCTTTCCATCCTCCGTGTATGATGCTCGCGTTCACCGCGATTGACAGAAAGTATGGTTATCAGCAGTTTCACTGCTGGAATCGTGCATCTGCTCTTATGGTATATATATGGTGTGATAGACGAAACAGTGGTTGATTTCGTTAACAAAACAGGACTTAAAGGGATACTAAAGCAAAACACTAATTTAGTTTACGCCGATAAATCATTCTTTGAAACCTCTGCTGACGTTAATTTAGAAAATATTTAGATTAGAAAAGAAAATGGGCAAAGTTGCAATTTTTGAATTTCGCGCCGAAACCCAACCCGTTACGTCAGTTTGACGTCACGGATTTCAAAGTATTTTTTATTTAGGCTGCGTTGGCTCAATGAAAGTTTCAGAAATTTACTTGCCATATATTCAGTCTTTAATTGGTTCTTTTAGAACATAATGTAGTCGATCTTTGCCGAACTAGGCCCTAGCAGACGCTGTCAAAATCAATGACGTCACGGCGTGCTGATGCGGGAACTTGAAGGCGGTGTCGCCACCCATATTTACTTCTCGTGCTTTTTTCTGGCTTACGAAGCAGCGGCTTCTCGTGGTAAGAGTGGTGTTTTTGATTTTGTAGAAGGGTAATTTGCTAATACAGAAGAAATTATTTTTCTCTAAGAATTTCTCAGCACCTTGTGTTATATCCGACACCTGAAAAAACATTCTACGGTTCTATAGTAATTCGTGGATGAGTGGCATTACGTAGTCATACTGTACATAATAGCACAGAACAGATATGATGCACGTCGCCATTAGTCAGCTATTCCTTATTATCTCCTTTTCCGCTCCCTCTTCTCCTTCCATCTTCTTCAGGTTGCTTCACTCCCCCCAACTTTTCTTTCATCGCTCCTGGGATGACACTTTAAAACGTTGGCTATGGACTCAACACTTTACAGCGTCGTTCGGGTCAATGTACCAAACAGTCTTTAACTGTCCCTGTTGCCTAGCCACTTTCATGACCCGATATGGTCCCTTGTGTATTGAGTTTGACCCGCGGAGACCTTTTGTCGTCAGCACCCCGTTCGCCACCAACAGTACAGGTATCACAGGATTTTGTCTTTCGTCGAAGTTCCTCTAGATCATAGGCGGAGTTTTCATTTTTCTGGGGCGGGGGGGGGGGGGGGGGAGGGGGGCTGGAGCCCGACTAGCTTTCCGACACCTACCCACGTATATATATATATATATATATATATGTGTGTGTGTGTGTGTGCGTGTGTATGTGAACGAGAAGAAAGGGAACCGAGAGGCCCGATTTTTATTAATTACATCATAAGATGCCAACAAACAATGACACCAAGGACAACATAGGGGCAATTACTTGTACTTAATAATTGAATTGAAGAAATGATAAATTGATGGAAATGAAAAGGGATGAAAAAACAACTGTCCGCAGGTGGGGAACGAACCCACATCTTCGCATTACGCGTGCGATGCTCTCACCATTGAGCTACCGCGGAGCCGTTTTCCCATCCACTTTCTGGGGTATTTATGTTTTACAACTAGAACTAACCCTGGGAGTGTTAGCCAGCGCCACCACTCACAAACCTAGGGGCGTATGTGAAACATCCTTTCTCCCACAGGCGTCACGAGCACGTGATCTTTTTGGGTGATGGCAACTGGTCAATAAACCCACATACGCTACCTGAAGGCATCAATGTTGCCGGATTCGAGCCCTCGTTATGTATTGAACGAGAAGAAAGGGAACCGAGGGGCCCCATTTTTATTAACCATATCATAACAAGCAAACAAACAATGACACCAAAGACAACATAGGGGAAATTACATAGGAGAAATAATCCCTCTTCATTTCCATTAATTTATCATTTCTTTAATGCAATTATTATGTACAAGTAATTTCCCCTATATTGTCCTTGGTGTCATTGTTTGTTGGCTTCTTATATATATATATATATATATATATATATATATATACATACACCCTTTGCTAACAATTTCCTATTTTTCGCTATCTGGCAACAGCAATTATATCGACACTCCAGGCAAATTTTCGCTGTTGTCGTCGCCGTGCTGTTCCGTATTAAATCCAAAAGCCATATAAATTTATTCATCTTAGGGTTATACGGGCTTTTGGCTTTTACGTGCCAAAAGCCATATAAATGAGCCACACGTATACACTGGGTGCGGAAAAAAGCACGTAACAGTGCGCCGAAAATGATAACGGCTTGATGATCATTATCTTCCCACGCGCTCAATATTCGGGTTTGTTGTAGGTCACGTAATCAAACGTGGATGGGAAGGAGAGCACGCGTCTTCTCCTCTAGCCCTGCTGTAGCTGTGAATGACTGTGCGCGGATGACGCTTATGCGGCCCGCGTGCCATATCGAATTGTTGGTAATCATTGGTGGTGCAATGATAAGGGCGAGCAAGGATGGCTGCTAACTTCAAGCGCACTGTCTTCCTTGCCGGGCTGTCTTTCCGCGCCCCTAGTATTGCAGAGTTAAGAGACAGAGGTCATTGCAGATCACTGACAGAGGCCGTCTGTAGTGGACATAAAGATAGGCAGATAATGACTATGGATCTAATTTTTTGGAGTTGTGGTGAATCGCGCGGCTGTGCGAACCGTTCGCCTCCGCTGCCGGTTTTCTTCATAATGCTTGCATTGTGAAAGCGAGTGCTCGAGGTCATCCAGTCAGGTATTTACAGGTTTACATGGTCCGTGCTTGCTATTTTAATTTTAGGTGAATGTTTACTACAATTTATATGGCCAATATAACTAACGTAAGACTCGTGTAAGGGCAGCACTTTTCTGTTGCGAATTTGACGGGCCTTTCATGGGACCGAGCCATTTGACCTCATTTTTCCAACTACGCGTATGAAATCCACCGTAAACCTCCGCGATCGCCTCCTCTCGACATCCAGTAGCGACGCGCGAAAGTACGCTGCGCGCGACAATTCGCTGTTGAGCCCGATCAGAATCAGCTCATGGAACGTGATTGCTTCTCGGTTGGATGCCTTTTTTTTAAATATTGGCTGCCAAGTTGGGGGTGACGCCCTTACACGGGTGCGATCCTTACACGGATTTATACGGTAAGAATCTTCCTTCGTGTAATTGTCTTCTACTTCGCTATCACTAATACTGCTTCGCCTTCCCGGCCAAACTGCACTGTTTTTTTGTATTTTAAGTCCGCGTATAATCGCTGCTGCGCATGACTTCTAGACTTCTATTTATTCTGATTTCGACTGAATCCGGCTTGGCATCATTTCGTTTACTGAGTTTACTGAGTTTACAAGGTGTTTCAGCGAGCACTTTCAAACATTTTTATAGGTTGCCTGTGGCAGATCGCATAATTCTAGTTCATGAGCTCGTCTACTCGAAGAGGCGGACATTACTTGAACAAAAAATTTTAATGCATAATCGACTAATTAATAAAATTAACCAATTAACTTTAGCTAATTACCTTATGGCCCATGTTGCAATTTATAAATTCTTGCTGTGGAGTTCTCAGGCTGAAACCAGTGTCAATATATTATATCCACTACGGCGTGCCTCATAATCAGAACTGGTTTTGGCACGTAAAACCCCAGAAAGAAGAAGAAGAAGTAATTCTCTAATTTTGCGGGGAAATGCATTAGCGTGCCAATCACTTTCTTAACAAAACGTCGTTTTATGCATCGAAACACCAAAGTATGAATAGATATATAAATTATGGGGTTTTACGTGCCAAAACCACGATCTGAATATGAGGCACGCTGTAGTGGAGGAGTCTGGAATAATTTAGACCACCTGGGGTTCTTTAATGTGCACCCAAATCTAAGTATACAGGTGTTCTAGCATTTTGCCCCCATCGAAATGCAGCTGCCGTGGCCGTGATTTGATCCCGCGACTTCATGCTTAGCAGTCCAACACCATAGCCATAAAACCACGGCGGGTAAGCACAAAAGTAACTGGAACGCCGCAATGTTCGTGAATATCTCGAAACTGGTGCCATCCTGAGAATTACTTCCTAGTGCATCCTCCTTGCGAACTCCACGGCTAGAATTTGTAAATTGCAACATGGGCCATGAGTTAATATAGTAAAAGCCTAATTGATGAACTTTTGTAAATTAGTTGATTATGCATTTCAATTTTTTGTGTAAGTAATGTCCGCCTCTTCGAGTAGGCCAGCTCATGAACTAGAATTGTGCTATCTGCCACAGGCAACCTTGAAAAAAATTTTGAAAGTGTTTGCTGACACACCCCATATTTATGGCCTCTGCATGCAAGAGGCGATGTTTCCATCCCTAATGAGTAAATGTTGTAAATAATTAGAAGAGTTCTTTTTCTTGTTTTTGTCGCCAGTCGTTATCATTGCCTACTGGAAAGCGAATCAATATTGAGACAAATATCACTCACGTGCTTTTCACATGACGTTGATAGAAGAGTCTGCCGAAGGGATGACTGAAGTTTGCAGGTTTTTTTTAAATAATAATAATAAACTTTGTCCTGTGTATATATTTGTTTATATTGTGTCTGTGCATGGTGTTCTCCGCGGAAATAAAAAAAAAAGTTGAAGTGAGGAAACACGGATGAGGTAGCGCCGCTGGTGCTTCTAATGCGCTTGTCCTCCTATTATCAGGATTTGCCAAAATAAAGCGAAAGTATAAATTACTGGTAATACACAGCGCGAGAGTAAACACGGGGGCGAATAGCAGACACGGACAAGCGCTGACTTCCAACTGATTATTTTATTGACAGACTTGCTTTATATATGCATGTCAAGGAACACATACAAAGAAACGTATTTCTACTGACAAGGAACTCCGGGGTTTGCCCCGGAGTTCGAGCACACCACAGTTATCTGTGAGAAGAGGAATGAGCAAGAACGTTTAATCTGTGAGGCAGCTCAGATGGTCAGGGAAAGAAGCGGGTGTGTGAGTAAATCGTCGGTTACCCTATCTGACAGGGAACTCAGATTCTTGGAATGTGAGGGCATGCGCAGCAGGCCACCGTGATTCTTAGTACTTTCGGTTTCGTTTTCTTTCTTGTTTGTTTCCTTGTCAGTGGAAATACTTTTTCTTTCTATCTGTTCCTTGACATGCATATATAAAGCACGTCTGTCAATAAAATAATCAGTTGGAAGTCAGCAACTAGCCCAGTGAGCCAGCTTAATAAGTATAAATTAAAAGCCGTGCACGTCCGCGCCAACAATGATGCCGTAAGCTTTTAGCCACAACAAAAGTGAAAAGGTAGAGGCAGCGCAAAAGAATCCTCACATTATGTGGGTAACACAACTCCGCTAAGGACACTTTAGGGGCGGGGGGAGGTGTAAGCTACAAATCGCTGGGAGGGGGGGGGGGGCGGGAAATTTTCGGAGGGGGCTCGAGCCCCGGAGTCCCTCCCCGTAGTCGGCGCCTATGCCTGAATCTAAATTTTTGCGCCATGTTTGTTGGCTCTCTCCATCCAAAAGTTCGGAAAAGCTTGCAACAGCTCTAACATGGCTTCAAGCGTTTCGGGACATATAACCTGCACCAGTCGCCACAGTTCCTTTGGCAGCTATGGGTATTCAGCGTTCACACAGATTTTAACGACAGCTTCGGCTCAGCAATCCGAAGGAGGCTGTTGCTTTTCGAGGAAATATTATAGTGGAGTACCAGCCTTGAAGCGCTAGTAAATAGCCTGGCCCCATCGTTCTACTAGATTTCTTTGAAAGATTGTTATAAAGCTTGCTTTCCGTTTGGACAATGGTTCGGATTTCCAATCAAACAGCCGAAACTCATGCCATTTTCTTGCTAGTCCAGCACGAAGTGGTCGCATGTTAACTATAGATCTCTGTCGGTCTTCCGTTCATTATATTCTGCAGCCTGCTCGTAGAAACTTATCCAACTTTATGGACAGTCAGATGAGCCATCGAATATACCTTGTCGTACAATTTCGAAACGGCGCCTCTCGCGATGGTTCATTGCTGACATTAACGTTTGAATGAGCTTGTTTTGCTGCAATATTTGCTTCGGCTGTATCTCCAATGACTGTAGAATAGCTCACCACACATCAAATGGAGATGGCTTAACGCTAGGGCACGTCTGAAGCGGCTTCAAAACAAGTTCGCCGAATAAGGATGCTGGAAGATATACTTTTCCCGACCCTTTATCGAGAAGTTCTTTGGACGAAATGGAAGCTTCAGCCAAGACAATGCCGACGAGCTCGCCTCTCTATATGTATTCAGGAAGGTCGAGACTATATTCGTGTCCTGGACTTGGCATTTCTTGAAAACCAAGCGGTCACCACAGTCTTCAGCAAAGAATGTCCACCACATCACAGTCTCTATTGCCGGCTGCGCAAAAATATGCAGTGATTCTGTACATAATAACATAGAACAAATATGATGCACGCCACCAGTAGTCACCTCTTCTTTACATTCCCTTTTCTTCCCCCTCTTCTCTTTCCATCTTCTACTTCTTCAGGTCGCTTCAATGATCAATCTTCTTTGTGCACAATACCAGAAGGGAAACATTTCTTTACGAGGCGAGCCTGCAGTTAGTACAGCGCTGAAAGGAAATAACTGTGGGCTATCTCGACCTGCCAAAAATGCACATGCGCCACAGGAACAAAAGCGTGCTTGCTCCGCACGCACGCACGAATGCACAAGCAAATAAGAATTTGCACACTCTTTAAGGATCTCTTTGCACATTTTATCTTTAGGCGAAATCATAACGGCCAAGGTCGAGCGTCACACTTATTTGGTTATTACAAGACATCGCGATGAAGAAGAAATAAGGAAATTTCTTGTATTTTAACGACTCTCATGCATGCTCTTTTCCAAATTACGCGGTTTTGTAATCTCTCTTTATTCCCTCTACAGGGTGTCCCAACTATCATGCACCAATATTTAAAAATAAGCAACGGCCACGTAACTGGACAGAACCAAGGTAATGTACGTTGTTTGCCGTAGCTTGGAGATACTCAGAGAACTTTTTTGTATGCCGTCTAATTACATAATTAGTGCTAATTGTTCAATCAACTTTTAAAATATTATAATTACATGAAAAATGTCAATGAGAAAATTGTAGAGCAACATGAAAAAAAATCACAGCATATCCACGGGGTGAATGATGATGAGTGGGCGAAGCTCCGGAGGGAATCATCGGATCTCCCGCTTAAGGGGACGCTAGCACAAACGCGTTAGAAACGTGCAGTACTCTCTAGTAAGGGGGAGCGGCCACAGCGTCTTACGCAGCCATTTACACATGCCGGAACGTGCACCGCGTTTGCCGACGCCATCACATGGCTGCTGAGAGAGTATACCCCCCGTATTCATAAACGCTCCTCGACTTGAACTTGACTTGCCACCGCCTTGGGCAGCGCGTTCGAAACGCTTTGAAGGTAAGGCGGAGAGGCCACAGCGTCTTACACCAGCTTCTTACAAGGGCCGTAAGGCGCTAGCACAAACGCGTTAGAAACGCGCTAGAAACGCGGCCTTTCGTTAATGATGGGTATTTATTGCCATCGTGGTGCGTGTGTCTATGTGCGCTTCGTGGCGTAGTGGGCTAACGCCGCGCGCTCGGAAGCGAGGGGTCCCTGGTTCGTTTCCGCGCTACGGACACAACTTCGGAATTTTTTTTCTCATTTTTCTCAGACTGGTTACACACTACTACTACGACGACGGGGACGGAACGGGTGCCGCTATAAGGAGCTTCGCTCCTAAAAAAAATCACAGCATATCCACGGGGTGAATGATGATGAGTGGGCGAAGCTCCGGAGGGAATCATCGGATCTCCCGCTTAAGGGGACGCTAGCACAAACGCGTTAGAAACGTGCAGTACTCTCTAGTAAGGGGGAGCGGCCACAGCGTCTTACGCAGCCATTTACACATGCCGGAACGTGCACCGCGTTTGCCGACGCCATCACATGGCTGCTGAGAGAGTATACCCCCCGTATTCATAAACGCTCCTCGACTTGAACTTGACTTGCCACCGCCTTGGGCAGCGCGTTCGAAACGCTTTGAAGGTAAGGCGGAGAGGCCACAGCGTCTTACACCAGCTTCTTACAAGGGCCGTAAGGCGCTAGCACAAACGCGTTAGAAACGCGCTAGAAACGCGGCCTTTCGTTAATGATGGGTATTTATTGCCATCGTGGTGCGTGTGTCTATGTGCGCTTCGTGGCGTAGTGGGCTAACGCCGCGCGCTCGGAAGCGAGGGGTCCCTGGTTCGTTTCCGCGCTACGGACACAACTTCGGAATTTTTTTTCTCATTTTTCTCAGACTGGTTACACACTACTACTACGACGACGGGGACGGAACGGGTGCCGCTATAAGGAGCTTCGCTCCTAAACAAAAAAATCACAGCATATCCACGGGGTGAATGATGATGAGTGGGCGAAGCTCCGGAGGGAATCATCGGATCTCCCGCTTAAGGGGACGCTAGCACAAACGCGTTAGAAACGTGCAGTACTCTCTAGTAAGGGGGAGCGGCCACAGCGTCTTACGCAGCCATTTACACATGCCGGAACGTGCACCGCGTTTGCCGACGCCATCACATGGCTGCTGAGAGAGTATACCCCCGTATTCATAAACGCTCCTCGACTTGAACTTGACTTGCCACCGCCTTGGGCAGCGCGTTCGAAACGCTTTGAAGGTAAGGCGGAGAGGCCACAGCGTCTTACACCAGCTTCTTACAAGGGCCGTAAGGCGCTAGCACAAACGCGTTAGAAACGCGCTAGAAACGCGGCCTTTCGTTAATGATGGGTATTTATTGCCATCGTGGTGCGTGTGTCTATGTGCGCTTCGTGGCGTAGTGGGCTAACGCCGCGCGCTCGGAAGCGAGGGGTCCCTGGTTCGTTTCCGCGCTACGGACACAACTTCGGAATTTTTTTTCTCATTTTTCTCAGACTGGTTACACACTACTACTACGACGACGGGGACGGAACGGGTGCCGCTATAAGGAGCTTCGCTCCTAAAAAAAATCACAGCATATCCACGGGTGTGAATGATGATGAGTGGGCGAAGCTCCGGAGGGAATCATCGGATCTCCCGCTTAAGGGGACGCTAGCACAAACGCGTTAGAAACGTGCAGTACTCTCTAGTAAGGGGGAGCGGCCACAGCGTCTTACGCAGCCATTTACACATGCCGGAACGTGCACCGCGTTTGCCGACGCCATCACATGACTGCTGAGAGAGTATACTCCCCGTATTCATAAACGCTCCTCGACTTGAACTTGACTTGCCACCGCTTTGGGCAGCGCGTTCGAAAGGCGTTGAAGGTAAGGCGGAGAGGCCACAGCGTCTTACACCAGCTTCTTACACGGGCCGTAACGCGCTAGCACAAACGCGTTATAAACGCGCTAGAAACGCGGCCTTTCGTTAATGTTGGTGTGATAACGTGCAGCGCATGCTGGCGCCGAGGTATCTAATGTGTGACGTCACACCTGCCTATAAAAGGGCATGCGCTTTGTGAATAAACGCGTTCTTGCTTTGTGGCCTAGGTCATATCAACTGGCGACGAGGATGGGATCAACCCCGTAGGCAAATGCGGCGAATGAACCGGACGGCAGAATAGTAGGTGCATTTTGGCGACTGAAGAAGCCTTCCTATCAAGTACGTGCTCTCGGAGCACGACACCGCAGCTTGCAACGAGCGGAGAACGGGGAACGACATCGAACGCTTCAGCGAGGCACGAGCAACGCCACCCGCACTGTGTGAACAGCAACCAACATGAACGCAGCAAGCGGCGTTTCATGCTGAGGGACTACGGAGGGCAGTCGAGCGGAGAACGGGGAACGACATCGAACGCTTCAGGCAACAGGTCCTGCGGACGCGGGGCAGACCGGCAAGGAGCAACGTAGCACAACCAGTCTGCAACAACGACCGCAACAGGAACAGCACAGAGGTGACTCTACGGTTCCTATTGACGGACAGAAATGTCGCGCTTAGGCAAAATCGCTGAGTTTGATCCTAAGTTACAGAATTTTGAATCTTACTTAGAACGATTTGAACTGTTTGTGCAAGCGAATGACATAAAGGAGGAAAAAAAGCTAGCGGTGTTCTTGACGGTGATAGGAGCTGAAGCTTATGAAGTCTTGAAGAACATTGTAGTGCCAGCTTCCCCAAGCGAGACAACTTACGTTGAAGCCAAGCGTTTGCTAAAAGAGCATTACAGTCAAAGAAGCTCGGTGATAGCGGAACGCTGTAGATTTAATAAGCGGACGCAGCACGAAGGTGAAAGCGTAGAGAATTTCATAGTCGAGTTAAAACACTTGGCTAGAAAATGCAACTATGGCGACTTCCTACAGGATGCTCTCCGCGACAGGCTCGTGGCAGGGGTACGGAACGAGGAAATCCAGCGCGCTTTGTTCGCGGAAGAGAAGTTGACCTTTGAAAGCGCCTGCAAGATTGCCTTGGACCGAGAAATGGCGGCAAGAGAGGCAGCGCTTATGAAAGGAAGGGACAAGGACGAGTCGTTAAATGCAATTAGGAGCCATTCGAAGAAATTGACTAAAAAGGCGCAAATGAGCCCCGTTCCTAAGAAAGAGCGATGTGAAAGATGCGGCAGAGGGCATTCTTCAAGCGTATGCTGGTACAAAAACTTTGTGTGCCGTAACTGCTCAAAAGTAGGACACTTGGAAAAAATGTGCACAGCAGCACAGTCAAAGAGAACAAATGCAGTAGAATGTTCTGATGAGGATTCCGAGCACGAAGTGTACTATTTTGTAAATATGACACACTCGTCTTTTGATGTCAACATTCAGGTAGAAGGTAAACCGCTTAACATGCTAATTGATACGGGAGCGGCTGTGAGTGTAGTACCAGAGCATGTGTACAATTCACATTTTGCCCATATCACATGTCAGCCCACCAGAGTGAAACTTCGCACATACACAGGAGAACAAATGGTACTTAAAGGGCAGTGTGAAGTATCGGTAGTGTACAAAGATCAGAACATGATGCTACCAGTAGTAGTAGTTAAAGATAACGGACGGAAACTACCAGCATTGCTTGGGCGGAACTGGCTTGAACGTCTTAAGCTAGACTGGGGCGAGGTTGGCCAGGTAACTGCAGAGGACAGAGTTGTTTCATTGCAGAAAAGGTACCCTGCAGTGTTTTCTCAGACACTAGGCACCGTGAAAAATTTTGATGCAAAAATAGCCCTGAATGCAAACGCTGTGCCAGTATTTTGTCGTGCCAGGTCTGTTCCATTTGCACTTAAAGAGAAAGTGGAAAAAACAACTCCATGATATGGTGGAAACGGGCATGCTACGACAGGTACCACATAGCGACTGGGCAACCCCGCTTGTGGTGGTGCCAAAGAAAGACGGCAGTCTTAGGCTCTGCGGAGACTACAAAGTTACAATTAATCCAGTGTTAAAAACAGACCATTACCCGCTACACAGGCCAGAAGACCTGTGCTCAACAATTGCAGGCGGTAAAGTGTTCTGTGTTCTTGACCTGTCCGCAGCGTATCAACAGGTACCACTGAATCCCGAGTCACGACCACTTTTGACTGTGAACACCAGTATGGGTTTGTTCCAGTTTCAGCGCCTTCCATATTGTGTGGCTAGTGCACCCGCAATATTTCAGTCCATGATGGACGAAGTACTGAAAGACATTCCGCATGTAGGGTGCTATATCGATGATGTGATCGTGGCAGGATCTGACACAGTCACCTGTCAAAAGACGCTGGAGCGGGTCCTTGAAAGGCTACGTGAGTATAACATCACGTTGAACGCCGACAAATGCCGTTTCTTTCAAGAATCGGTGACTTACTTGGGTCACACAGTAACTGCTGAAGGGATTTATCCCACGGAAGCGAAAATCAGGGCGATTGTTGATGCACCTGAGCCCACCAACGTCACGGAACTAAAGGCATATTTGGGTATGCTAAATTTTTACTCAAAATTCCTGAGGAACTGTGCAACCGTCGCTGAGCCACTATATCAGCTTTTAAAGAAAGATAAAAAGTGGTCGTGGACGAAGGAATGTAGCGATGCATTCGCAGATACAAAAAAACTGCTTGTTAGCAGCAAAGTCCTCACGTTCTACGACGTTGACAAACCGATAGGAGTGCTTTGTGACGCGTCATCCTACGGACTAGGCGCAGTAATATTTCATGAAACTGCTGACGGAGAAGAAAGGCCTATCGCGTTTGCATCGAGAACCCTCGGTGCGGCGGAACCTAACCTAACCTAACCTAACCTAACCTCGGTGCGGCGGAACCTCGGTGCGGCGGAACCCTCGGTGCGGCGGAACCTAACCTAACCTAACCTAACCTAAAGTACGCACAGTGTGAACGGGAAGCGTTGGCCTTGATATTTGGACTTAAAAAGTTTCACCGTTATCTGTATGGGCGGAACTTTACGATATACACTGACCACCAGCCACTACTTGGCATCTTGGGAGAAGAAAAGCCCACACCAGCGTTAGCGGCAGCCCGCATGCAGCGTTGGGCAATGACCTTTGCCGCCTACAGGTACCGCCTTAAGTACCGTAAGGGAAAGAACATGGATGTGGCTGACGCCTTGTCCAGATTGCCTCAAGTAGTGCAGGCTGAAGAAGAATCGGCCGAATGTTTGTCAGTGTTTCAGTGTCTTCCATTGAGAGCCGACGAAATTGCCAAAGCGTCCAGACGATGTTTGACATTAAGTCGCGTAGCTGACTTTACTCTCAATGGTTGGCCTAGTTGCTGCTCAGAAGAACTCAAGGCGTATTACGTACGCCGAGATGAATTATCACTGGAGCAGGGCTGCGTAACGTGGGGAGTCCGGGTTGCCATCCCTGAAGTGCTAAGGTATCGCGTGCTCGACCTGTTACACGACGAACATCCTGGGGCAAGTCGCATGAAAATGCTGGCCCGCAGTTTTGTTTGGTGGCCTGGAATTGACAAAGCCATAGAAGAGTACGTAAAGAAATGCACAATATGCCAGGCAGTACAACCCGCAGCCCAGCCTGTACCACTTCATCCATGGAGCTATCCTACTAGATGCTGGTCACGCGTGCATGTAGATTTTGCTCAAACGAGTGCAAATGTGTTTCTTGTTCTTGTTGACTCATTTTCGAAGTGGGTCGAGGTATGGCCTATGTCGTCCACGTCTACTGCAAAGACAATTGAAAGGCTTCGAAGCGCTTTTGCAGCTTACGGGTTCCCGGAAACACTGGTAAGCGATAATGGGCCGCAATTTACTGCAGCCGAGTTTGCAGACTTCATGGCCACCAACGGCGTGAGACACATCCGCACTCCTCCTTATCATGCAGCTTCAAACGGCGCAGCCGAACGAACTGTGCAGACTGTAAAACGCGCTCTGATAAGGCAAGTCCTGGAAAGCAAATCGTCAGGTGCACGTGATTCGTTCCAGGAATGTATCGACAGTTTTTTGATGGCATACCGCAACACACCCAGTAGTGTGACAGGAAAGACACCAGCTGAGCTATTTCTCAAGCGACAGCCACGCACAAAACTTTCCTTGTTGAAACCCGACTTTTCGAGAGCAATGCTCACCAAGCAGCAGGAACTTAAAGAACAGCGAGACAGGCGTCGCGGGAGTGAGCGTTTGTTTGATGTTGGTGATCAAGTGTTTGTGAAAACTGTGCGCGGTGAATGTGCCTCGTGGGAGGAAGGTGTTGTGCACCAGGTTGTGAGTGCTGTGACGTATGTTGTGAAAGTGCGCGAACAACTCCGGTTTACGCACGCCGACCACTTGCGGTCACGTCATGCTGACCCGGCAGCAAGGCTGGAACCCATGTCGAGACTCGAAAATCCTGTGACGCAGCACAGCGACATGGCAGCAGAGAGCACGTCATCGGTCCCAGCAAATGCAGCTCCAACGCATCCAGTTCAGCAAGCTAAACGGCATATCCCACCTCTCAACATAGACTGCCCGACACCGTCAACGGCGTCTACGCCTTTAACGTCGACGTCACAGCCGGAGGCACTGTTAGCTGCACCGCCAGCGGAAAGGCAACCGCTACGGCGCAGCACGCGCACCCGCAACCCACCGGACCGTTTCAAGCACGAGGATTTTGCAAAATAACAATAGATGTTAGAGGGAAGGAAATGTGATAACGTGCAGCGCATGCTGGCGCCGAGGCTATCTAATGTGTGACGTCACACCTGCCTATAAAAGGGCATGCGCTTTGTGAATAAACGCGTTCTTGCTTTGTGGCCTAGGTCATATCAGTTGGGTATTTATTGCCATCGTGGTGCGTGTGTCCATGTCCGCTTCGTGGCGTAGTGGGCTAATGCCGCGAGCTCGGAAGCGAGGGGTCCCTGGTTCGTTTCCGCGCTACGGACACAACTTCGGAATTTTTTTTCTCATTTTTCTCAGGCTGGTTACACACTACTGGTTACACACTACTACTACGACGACTGGGACGAACGGGTGCCGCTATAAGGAGCTTCGCCCCTAAAAACAACGTAGGCAGCTTGCACTGGTGGTGCAAGGCTGGAGTAATCAGCGGAGCTGGTGATCGACCTAGCTTCTTACAGGTTTTACTAGGCTTGGCTAAGTTTTGCTAAGAAATGCTAAGTGCTACTAGGCACGGTATCCCGAATCAGCTCCCCACCGACGTGCAGATGCTCGCTTGGCCGCGCGATGCGCTTCAAGATGAGTGGCTTCTTCTTCGGGTGTACGGATCTTCTTTGGTCGTCACATGTCAATTATGGGTACATATACTTGCCAGCATTGGCCCGCCATTGCCGCTT
The DNA here is from genome assembly GCF_013339745.2 of Dermacentor silvarum. Classification (NCBI taxonomy): domain Eukaryota; kingdom Metazoa; phylum Arthropoda; class Arachnida; order Ixodida; family Ixodidae; genus Dermacentor; species Dermacentor silvarum. The sequence continues at coordinate 100,563,190 of NC_051161.1, read as the reverse complement.
GCGATTGTTCGAAATTAAATTGCTTCAAAATTAAACCTGTCTGTCACGTAAAACAATGAATGGCTCATACCCTCTTAAGCAATGGCTCATACCCCCGTAAATGCAGCCTCCCGATTACGACGTCAGAAGAGAAGTGAGATTCTACGCTGGAATGATGAGCAGCAACGGAGCCAGCTGTGGAAGGAGACGACGACTACAAATGCGGGAGCAGTGGCACGAGCACGAGCGCAACCCGAGGGGCGCCAACAAGCCAGCTGCGGAAGAAGACGACGACGCTCGAGCCAATGCTGATGATGATAGTTGTCTGCGTTCACCGACCCCGACACAAGTGAGCCAATAAAGCTTCGCTTAAAACTCCCGATACAGCTTTATGTTGCTCAATACGTGCTACATAAGAGCGTTTTTCCGAGCGTGAAAGGAGCCCGCGAATACACGCAAAGTGCCTCGAGAGGCGAGTCGTGCGGCAACTTTCTCACAGCTACGACCGCGCTTGTCGTCTGCCTCCCACCAATACCGGCGTACAATCGCCGTCGCGCTCACCGGTCAGTGTTTCCAGCAAGGCTTGCTGGCTGAGCCAGCTTCCAATGCAACTACATCCTCACTGCTTATAGAAATGTTCTTATAGAAAATGTTCCACGTTGTTCTCCCTGTTACCACTGCAAGATTCGACACTTTGACCAGTAAGCTTTCCATTGCACAAAAAAAAAAAATGGGTAGCATAAAAATTGGTTGCCAGCCCCCTTAAAGCAGCCACAGTGGCTTACGCGCACATAACAAGGCACGTTTGGAACGGTGATCATATACAAGCAGCTGTGAAGAAGAAAAGAAGGAAGAAACATGAAGCTCACGGAATCGGAAGTAAGTGGCCGAGCTGCTTTCTTTCCTTAAAATGATACATCATCGGCTCACGGTCACGTTTCGCTGCTTGAATAATTGATGACCCACTATGTGGAGCGTTCGTTTACATGTAGCCGACGTCGACCAATTCGGAGGCAGCCTGACACGACCCAGCTTACATTAATAAGTATGCTTTTGGGGACCGAGCGAAACAGCACATGGTCCGGTCCTTCGTTGATGACTGCAAATCAGGGACGCTAGTCGACCGCATTTTACGGTTCCCTATACTCTGCTTAGCTCGTCAGTGTGGCTCTACTGGAGGGCCTTATCCAACCCTCCCCCTTCCTTCGATATATATAGTACATGGATATGTGTGAGGTAAACAGATAGAATGTATCACCGGATATAGCACTAAATTGATTAAGCAATCAACAACGAGCTTCCATTATGCCACAGTTCTGACGTTTACACTTTAAAGCGAAATGTGGCACTTGAAGAATATCGCGGTGAAAGGAACCAGGCTGATTAACGTGTAGCGGCTTCCACCGGGGCGACACATAATGGAATCTCTAACAATATTCAAAATTGTGCAAGTCGCCGCCCTGCAAGGCTGTTCTTCAACCAGGAATTGTCGTCCAGAAATTACATTTCCTGCTCTAAGGGCTCCTTTCGAGGAGCAAGCGGGTGCGCGAAAACTGGTTTGTTTGAACAATAGTTTGTTCTGCTAGTCTGTAGCCGATAGCTTTTGGTTTGAAAACAAGCTTTCATTGTCACTATATACTAACAGCTATACAGAGCAACGCGATGACGGTGATTTATCTGCACTGCAGTGCAACGTTTCTAGAACACGGTAGAACGTTCGCGATACTGTACATGATGCTGCCGTGAACATGCGAGCCAAGTAGTATCCCGATGCATGCAGCAAGGAGCCCGGAATCTTGCGCAAGGTCGCCCGCTCTCCTGCGACTCTTTGGACCCGGTCTCTGACTTCACAGATCCGCGAAACAGCCCATAAATGCCAGCCATTGGGCTGTTGTTCATGTTCTAGACTTAAGTGTAGTAAAAGCTCGCGCACGCATGCACCCCCCCCCCCTCCCCCCATTTTTTCTCGCAAGCGGGTGGCACTGAGCCATGCTCCATAAAGGTTGCACAGCCCTTTAGGGCATGGCTGAGCATGGCTTTAGGGAGCACTATAGTCCCCCGAGGTTATCCGCGGCATAGTATGTCCGCCTCACCAAGCAGTTCCTCGGAAAAAAAAAAACGCACGTTCGTTGCACTTATAGCATTTCTGTTAAATATCTTTATAGTATAAGAAACAAAAAAAAACAACTTTGCATATTGGTGTAAACTACAGGGCCGGTATTTTGTAGCGATGCCTTTCCGGTGCTAATGCCTTTTCGCGCTTTGTCACTGGTCGGAGCGTTGGTCCGCCCGCGTTATCAACGGGATCAGCCGGCCGTGAGCGGTGGATGATGAGACTAGTATAGATCAAGTCATAAGGCATCGCTACAAAATACCGGCCCAGAGCTGGTGGCGATATTTTATGACTGTATTCAACCACTTTATATACGGGGTAATCAACCTTAAGCTTTCCGGAATTTTTAACAAGCACCTGTGGCAAATAACATATATTTTTGTCCTCGAGCTGGATTATTGAAAGAGGTGTACAGTGCTCACGGATTGAAACGCGACAATTTAAACCTAACCAATGCGCATGCTTTTGTTTCCACCGCCGTTAGTTTGCGTGACATCGGCGCAATCTCGACTCGTACGCTTAGAACAGAGTCCAAGTCACCTTTCGTGACCAGATTCGAACCAACAAGACATGGTACTCTCGAGTAATTGCACAGAAAAAGAGTTCTACCTAAAATTTGCCTGTCGCGTTTCAATCCGTGAGTACTTTACATTACTAGCACTAGAATTTGAAACAACTATTCCAAGAATCAACCAAAATTGACTAATTAACTCCTTAAATAATTACTTTACGGCACACATTGCAATTTACGAGTGGTAGCCGGTGAGATTACAAGACGTCTCCACTTGAAATGAATCTCGAGGATGATACCAGTTTCGAGATATTATTTACCAAAGTGGGCGATGAAATATATGGATGTTCCAGTTACTTTTGTGCTTCAATGCATAGAAGAGCGCTTTATTAAATAAGTAAGTGGAACAACACTGCGTTTTTACGGCGAGTTTGATGGCGCATGTCTCCAAACTGATGTCATTCTGGAAGTTAATTCCAAGTGGATACGCCCTGCAAGCTCACGGGCTACAATTCGTAAATTGCATTATGTGTCGTAAACTAATTAATAAAGAAGTTCACTAGTGAATTTGTTTAGTACGTGTTTCGATTTCTCGTGCAAGTAATGTCCGCCTCTCTGAATAATCCAGCTCAAGGTCTAGAAGTATATTATCTGCAAATGGTGATGCGTAAAACTAAAAATCCTGATTCTGTAAAACTAAAAAATGACCACCCGCATACAGAACATTCACTGTATGGCGGGCAGAGCTACTGGTACACAGGCAGAAGGAAGCAGAACCAGTACATGCGTTGAAATCTCGAGTAATATTTTATCGGGAGAAACGCTAGCCATATGTACTAATAAAATGGAGGAGTAACACATATGCTTAACCCATTATTGCAATGACCAGCAGGCGTAACTCTCTCCTTTTCCCAGCGCCAGGTAGCAAATCGGACGTGCGTCTGGTCAACTAAATAAAGTGGAAACATCGGCTAATTGGTTATACATATTTGGGTGGGCACAGCGCATGGACGCGTACAATGTTAAGGCACATTGAAAGCGTCGTTTTAATTGTGCCTTAACGTCCTTAGCGCTGTGCCCACCCGACACTGGCTAACTTGCCTGCCTTTATTTTCTCTCGTACCCTCCCTCTACGTTCTCCTTAGCTTTTGCCATGAGGGCGTCGGAAGCTTCATGATCGAACTAAAACACTTTTGTTTCCGCGAGAACATTCACGGAACACGTTGAACAAGAAGTCGCGGTGTTGAGGTTGATGCAGCAGAAGGTGGCTGCAGGGGGCGAGGGGGGGAGGTGACACGAAGAAACTTGCGGGTCAGCCGCCTCCATCCCCTCTCTTTAGCGTCGTCCCAGGTTGGCAGTTTAAACCCGTAACTATTACTTCACTGCACGAAGTCGGTGTGGCGCAGTGAAGTCCGGCCTTTCAATTAGAGCTGCGTGAGCGCTGCCACAATCCACGCTGTATACCGCTACGAGCGTAACATGCGAGCCCCTGCTCGATAGTAGTACTAGCGAGGCAACAGCACCCTTTCTTTCACGCTTCCTTTCAACAGTTCACAATCCACGTGTTCTGATGCCCGAATGTAAACACCAGAAATGTTTGTACACGTATCAGACTCCTGTCTTGGCTGTTGCAGACCGAGGAGCCGGTACTGTCTCCGGACTCTCCGCACCCGCCGTGCAGCCTTCGCTTGTCTGTCTGCCGAGATGGAGGGCAGCAAGGGTTCCGCGACCTGGACGTGGAGCGGGGCTTCGCTGATCCGAGGGACGCGCCGACGATGGCGCCGAGGCGGTGGCGTCAGCAAGACTGTCGCCGATTGCCGTTGGCAGAGGACGTCTCGCTCGACTGCAAGAAGCTCAATGAAAGACGCAACGACATCATGACTGCGCAGGTGTGGCGTCGCCCAACGCAAAAGCCTCCTAGGGCCGTATGCAATAAATTGTGTACAATGGAGTGCTTACGCCATACACCATGGTGTCTCTCCATCCATACCAGGGACCGCGACCCTTAGGGTAGATTCAGCAGAGAGGGAAACAATCATGGTCGGACGGCGACAAAACACATCGCAGTCTGTGATCAGCTTGGAGCACGTTTGGAGCATTGCATCGCGAACTCCCAATTGCCGAATCTTGTGCCGACACCAAGATCGTCTAAATTCAAGATCTCAAGTGATCGCGGTTCTTTGTCTCTATTTACATCTAAACATCTTAAACTTCTTTAGCCTTAAAGAGTTTAACTTCCGAAATAGAACTACATAGTGATTTATGAGGGATGCCGTACTGGCATGGGGCTCCGGATAAATTTGTACTTTTTGTTTTTCACCGTGCAGGAGCGTCTTTGCTTTCCGCGATCGTATACGAATGCGGTTGCCGTGGCCGGGGAAACGAACCCGTGACCTCGTACTTAGCAACACAGCGCTATATATCCACAGGCACATCCGCAGTGCGTTCTTAAACGTTTGCCTGTAACTACAAGCTGTGATCTGCTAGGCTTTCGAAGCACTGCATTTTATTGGGTTGGCATTAGATGCCGCTCCCGTGCATATTTGCGGCTGCGCGAACCATACGGCGGCAAACGCACGTCGTCTATACCGCAGCAATGCAGGGAAAGCTACCGCTCGCTTTATCTGTTCATAGACGAGAAAATGCCGAGTACGAAGGATGGAAACACGAGAAAAGAACTGCATGGAACGAGCGTAGTTCTCACATTTCTGTCTTTCGCGCTGTTCATTCAATATGCCCAACTACTGCATGCGTGCAACTCGGCCAGCTTTCTGATCTGCAGGAACGGGAACCGATTACGTGTTTGATAAAGAGGAGGGAGTGCTTATTGTCCATTTCTTTTAACCACTAATTGTGCACTCGTCGCAACTCTCGTTGCCGTTTCATTCGCAGTCGGCGAGCGTATGCCTGTGCGTCGCCGTGTTCTGGCTGGGCGCCGTCATGGTGCCCGTGTACACCTTCTGGTACTTGTCCTACGTTCGAGATGCCAGCGTCGTGCCCCTGCTGCCAGAGACGGTCGACCGCGACATCGTCGACCTGTCCCTCTTCACCAGGGTCAGGAACTGCCAGCGATCCGCCGCTGCTTGGCTCGACGGGAACGCTCGGATCTTTCGTCGCAGTCGGCGACCGCTGCACCGACTGACAACGTGGACAAGACTCGTAGATATCCAACGGCGTCCTCACCGTGGCTACGCCGTCTCCCGCCGATTCAACACGAGGGCTCGAACGTACGATAGACCGCGAGCGAACGTCGCACCGAAGCGTCGGCGTCGCCCGCCGATTCACTGCGCCTGGAGCGTCTCCTTGGGACAGCTTCATGACAAAACCGGTGACTGCCGCCTCTGCGACGAAGCTGCCTTCACTGGCCGTCAACGTTTCGTCGAGGCGAAGTTCTCTTGGCCCAATGGCCGCAGATGTCATGACGACAAGCCCGATACGGTGGCGACTCCCAGTGAACGACGTGCGCGACTTGACAACTGAGAGACCCAATGCAAAGAGGGCGACTACGCAGCCTTCCGGGACTACCGGTAACGCGCTGCTGGCATCGCAGCGTGACACTCACGGCACTCGGCTGCCAGAGAGTCCTGCCGCTAAAACCGTGGTCAGCCTGGACTCTTGGACAAGTGGGTCTTTTCCCGAAACCACCGGGACAAGCTCTTGGACAAAGATGGCCTTCCACGAATCCACTGGAAGCGCACCAGCTGCCGAGTCTCGCGGGTTAGATCACGCGCACACGGTCGGTTCCACCACAACCGGAGGAATGGTGACTCGCGCGGTCATCTACGAGTCGCCCCACGCTCACAAAACGGGGCTTCAAGATAGTACCAGCGCGGCGAGCTTTAACGACCTCACCTTCACTGAAGGTCCTAGTGAAAACGAGAGCATGAGCAGTGCGCGTCTGGCTATCGTCGAACGAGACGGCACGGTGTCGGACGGCATTTCGTCTACGGAAGTGCCCTACGTTGTGTTCGGCGGACGCCGGAGGAAAGGCGCGAAGCCCGGAGGAATGACCGATGAGCATTCGCATGGGGAGTTTGAGTATGATGAGGACGGCGACAACGACGAGACGTTACCGGCGCGATTGAAAGGCCACAGAACTGTCATCGTTCGTGACTCGCATCGCTTTACAGAACAGGCAGCTACCGGAAGGAAAATCTGGAAACTAAGATTCACTGCCACTATGAGACGCAATACAGTTTGATAAAGTTTTTTTTTTGTCTAGCTGTATAGCCTCATTGGAGTGTGATTATACAAAGCGCAGACGGTGGTCGCACATCGCAGCGGTTGCATGTTTGCTCTCTCTTCTTTATGTTAAAATTGAGAGACCTGTTGGCTATACCATAAAGTCGAATATACAGTCAACCGATTCAATGAAATCGAAATAATGAACATCCACAACACATGCAAGTACTGCCTATCGGCTGAAGTTATGTGAAACATCCGAAATAAACTTAAGTAGAGTGTCCTGTTGGGCTGATATGAAAAGTATACATGATGAAATATGTACATATGAAAAATGCACCAAGGAACAGCACAACAGAGAAACAGAGTGCTTCATTGTATCTATATGTTCTACAAATGATTATAGAATCGCCTTTCTTCGCCGAAATTGTGCTATATATAGCCCAAGGCACGCGCGTCTAGCTTGGTTTGGTGCCTAGATGTATGGCTTTTACCCCACTTTTGCATTGAATCCGCCCATGACTTCAATGCGAAAAGAAGGGGAAAAAGCAGGCAGGTGATCAACTACGATTTTGCAACTGCGACATCGGTTCTAGAAACACTAAAGGAGAGATGTTGATAGAATTCGCGGAAAGGAATATGCTCCCAATAATGAATACCTTCTTCAGGAATCGCAGCAACAGGAAGTGGTCCTGGAAGTGCCCTAATCGAGAAACAAGAAACGAAATAGATTTCATACTCTCCGCCGATCCCAACATAGTGCAGGATGTAGAAATATTAGGCAGGGTAAGGTGCAGTGACCATAGGTTAGTGAGGTCTAGGATTTCTCCCAATTTGAAGAGAGATAGAATAAAATTAATCAAGAAGAAACATGCCAACCAAGACGCAGTAAGGGTAGAAGCAGACTAATTCAAGCTGGTGCTCGCAAACAAAAATGCAACTTTAGAACAAGATAACGACAACATAGAGGTAATGAATGTGTCGGGAACCGTGGGTTCACAGCGGAGCGCCAGAACAAGGAGACCAGCTCAGCAGGCTTTAGAACGGACTGGCGCGTGCCGTGCTTGCGCCGCTAGCACGTGCCGCCAAACTTTATTCTCCTCGCCATTCACAGCCGGCCCCAAAGCGCCGACCTCAGCGTCCCCGCATAGTAGCGTCGTTGGACGCTACAAATAAAACCGTAATTAGGCTGACCTGAGAAGCAGCAATTGAAATGGGAGGTAAGGCACCAAGGCAACCAGTAGGTAAGCTCTCCCAAGTAGCAAAGGACCTAATAAAGAAACGACAAAGCATGAACGTTTCAAACTCAAGAGATCAGATAGAATTCGCTGAACTGTGGAAACTGATCAACAAGAAGAAAGTAAGGGATATCCGAAATTATAACGTGGGAAAGATTGAGGAAGCCGTAAAATATGGACGCAGCATTAATTCAGTAAGAAGAAAGCTTGGCATAGGACAAGGCAAGATGTATGCACTGAAAGATAAGCAGGGTAATATCATCAGCAGTTTCGCTGACATAGTAAAAACAGCGGAAGAAATCTATACTGACCTGTACAGTGCCCAAAACAGCCAAGATACTTTCATTCGAAATAGTGACGAACCGGATACAGAGGCTCCTTCTATAACTGGCGATGAAGTTAGAAGGGCCTTGAAAGACATGACCAGGGGAAAAGCTGCTGGAGAAGATGGAATAACAGTAGATTTAATCAAAGATGGAGAAGATATCATGCTTAGAAAGCTTGCGGCCCTTCATACGCAAGCCTACGACTTCAAGTGTACCAGAGAGCTGGAAGAACGCCAACGTTATACTGATCCATAAGAAGGGAGACGTTAAAGAATTGATGAATTATAGACCGATTAGCTTGCTTTCAGTATAGTATAAAATATTCACCAGGATAATTTCCAATAGAATCAGGGCAACACTTCACTCAACCAAGAGAACAGGCTGGGATATTCTATGATGCATCATATCCAGGTCATCAATCAGGTAATCGAGAAATCTGCGGAGTGCAATCAACCTCTCTATATGGCTTTCATAGATTTTGAAAAGGCATTTGATTCAGTATAAACATACCAACAGTCATAGACGCATTGCGTAATCACCGATTACAGGACACATACGTGATAATCTTGGCAAATATCTACAAAGATACCACAGCTACCTTGGTTCTCCACAAGAAAAGTACAAAGTTACCTATCAAGAAAGGGGTCAGGCAAGGAGATGCAATCTCTCCAATGCTATTCACTGCATGCTTAGAAGAAATGCTCAAGCTGTTAGACTGGGAATGATTAGGAGTGAGGGTCAACAGCGAATATGTCAGGAACCTTCGGTTTGCAGATGACATTGTCCTATTCGGCAACAAAGATAATATTCAATAGCCTGGCAAGGGAAGAAGATTCAGGATCGCCAGTCAGCCTCTAGAGTCTTTAAAGGGGTACGTTTATCTAGGTCATTTACTCACAGGGGACCCTGATCATGAGAAGGAAATTTACAGAATAATAAAATTGGGTTGGAGTGCATACGGTAGGCATTGCCAAATCCTGACTGGGAGATTACCATGGTCGTTGAAAAGAAAAGTGTACAATCATTGCATTCTACCGGTGCTAACATATGGAGCAGAAACGTGGAGGTTAACAAAGAAGCTCGAGAACAAGTTAAGGACCGCGCAAAGAGCGATGGAACGAAATATGTTATGCCTAACGTTAAGAGACAGGAAGATAGCGGTGTGGATAAGAGAACAAACGGAGATAACCGATATTCTAGTTGACATTAAGAAAGAAAATGGAGCTGGGGAGGCCATATAATGCGTAGGATGGATAACCGGTGGACCATTAGAGTTTATAGAATGGATGTCAAGAGTAGGGAAGTGCAGTGGCGGACGGCAGAAAACTAGGTGGGGTGATACACTTAGGAAATTTGCAGGCGCAAGTTGGAATGAGCTAGCGCAAGATAAGGGTAATTGGAGATCGCAGGGAGAACCCTTCGTCCTGCAGTGGACATAAATACAGGCTGATGGTGTATGGCGCGACCCACTACGAGGAATCGGCGATAAATCGAGCGGCAGTGGGTATCTAGCAATTAGTGTAGCATAATCCAAACGGATACCCTGCTAAATTCTATCTTTTTTGTACTTTTAGATTAATTATTACTCATTCGATATGAATTTCCTGATTTACTTTAACATGTAATTCCACGCTGTTCAATACTAATTTCATAGATATGCGGAAATTGATCCTCCATTTTAGTTTGGAATAATCCACCCATTTCTTGGCCAATCCCCCACTGAGGGTAGGAGCCACATGCGTGATAGGGTACAACAACAACTAGTCTAGCATAGGAAAGAACAGTGAGCTCCAAGAGGGAAGAGGAACTGAAAAAATGGAAGAAAAACAAGACAGGACTAAAAAAAGAGGATGAAATTAGACACGGAATTTTGATGGGAACTTGAAATAAAACAATAAAGGTATCTAATAAATGAAACCATCTTTTTGTATCGCAAATAAAGAAAAATCCAACAGCAAAGCAAATACAACTGTTTATAAATTGTAAATTGGTGAGTTGAGTAGTGCAACCTATATTAAGACTACAGTGTACTAGAATAGTACACTGTAATTAAGACGGTGCTATGAGAAGCATCTTTTACTGGATAGAAAATGGACGTCGTGATAAAGAGTATAGGATCAATGGCTTTCAGGCTTGTTGCAAATATTATGATAAAGGGTACTGAGTCACGCCACGCATATGAAAACGCGATGGATGAATGCCGCACTGCAATTGTGTAAATATATAAGTTCGCATTGACGCGTGGGATACCACTGATAATTTCAGGATTTTAATAGAGAATTTATGCAACTGGTAGCGCTTGTTGTCCGGAAACTGACGAGAAAGACGAGCGGAAGATTCACGCCTCGCGCGCCAAGCCCCCGTGCCTTTCCCCTAGTGCGCGTGCAGATGTTCGAACCGTGCCTTCTGGGAAGCCAGGTTCGCTCTAGGCCTCTGCGACAAAAAGACAGGTGAGTGCCTTTTTTTTTATTGGCGTCTGGTGTACGGGATTGTAGCATATCGCAAGCTCTTCCTTCACCCCTGACAGAAGCGTGAAATAGAATCCCTTGAAGTAAACGCAATTAACTTTTATGAAACATGGTTTTACGGCGCAACTTTAGACGGGTGTTGTATGCTGCTTGTTTCGTTTTCGAATTGTTCCTGACCACTCGCGCCCGCCGCGCCTAATGTAATCACCGCGAACGCTGATACCTTCCCCCTCTCCGAATAAACTCGGTCGTCATTTGGCCCCCAACAGGAGACGTCGTCTCGTTTCTCTGCGGCGCTCAGCGCCCCGGCCATTAGGCCTCACTGTTATGTCGTCGACGGCGGAGGCGCCGCCGTAGAACACATAACAATTGGCGACGAGGTGAAAAGGCCTTCTACTGCTGCGGGCAATACATCCGAACCATGCCACTACTATTGCTTCGGATTATACTTCTGCAATGGACGCCAGGGGCTTTGGTGCTACTGAGACGCATCCCTGTTCTACTTGTACTGTATACTGATGCCGCGACGCATCCAAGTTGCTGCCCATGCTGTCTGTGATGAACCCCCTGCTATATACTGCTGCGACGACTGACATTACGGACCTCAGGATACTACTTCAGAAACGCACCCCTACTTCCTGCGACCACTTCTTCGGTCTCAGAACGGCTCAGACGCTACCCTGGCGCTAACCCTACTTCGAACGCTGCTGCTACGACGCGTCCACTACGTCCACGGACCCCAGGTATGCCTCTGATGCAACGCTACTGCTGATACCCGGGCAACGCCTTTGACCCGGGAGTGTCCTTCCTACTACTGGTTCGGACCACGGACGCTGAGCGCTACAGCGCATTTCATTGATGTGGACTGGAACTTAGACGCTGCCACGACATAGACTGCTCGGATACTGCATTCTTGCCGCGTTCCAGTGTACCCTACTCAGATGCCGACCATGCTTTGTGAATTCCGCCGCCGCTTTTTTTCCAGACGCCGGGTCCACCTCCCATATATACGTGGGCGCATTGGCGCCGCGTTTTCCAAATCTACGGGGAACTGTCCGGATACACTACTCCTGATTTCAAGAAGATTCTTCTTACCGCCCCAGGGGTTGAGAGCCTGCTCACATATTTCGACCTCCAAGAGGCCCAGATACAGGCCGGGAATTCCAGACATTCTTAGAACGATGAGTCCACGGACGAATACAAGGAGACGCTAAAGATGATGGAGCGACACCTCGGAACGCCAGACACCAACGCTCGAGAGACACCTACAGTTCTTAGCGTTTCATGTACTACACGAGCCCTTACGAGTGCCGAGCGTCCCAAGGAGACGCCTCCGGGTGTCCGTTCGACTACGATTATTCCTCCAACACCATCTCTTCCGACGCCGTCCCTTCAGAGCCTTTTACCCCTACGAGGCCTACTCCAATCCCATCCTCGTCGCCAATTGTTATGTCGTCGACGGCAGCCGGCCTGCGGCGCGATCCCCCTTGTTCTCGCCGCCGCCCGGGCCGCCGTCGACGACATAGCACTCGCCACGTAGGTCGGCACGTCCGGCCGCCTCGTCATGCGGGGCACCGATACAACATCTTGGCGACGAGGTAAACGATTTTCGTTACCACTTGCTCTGCCTTCCTGTCGCTGCTCTACATCTGCTTACTTCTGCTGCCAGCATGGACGCAACGCATCCTGCGTCTACTTGTCCTTTGTGCACTGCTTCAACCATGCCGTTCGCTTCTCCGCCGCCGCCTTTTCTGCCTATTCCGGATACTCCTGTGGTACCTTGCCTCAGGTGGAAACGTTCATTCCACACTTTTCGGCAGGCGGCCGGAGGCGAGACGCTACCGGAGGAGAGGAAGAAGCTGTATTGCTGTCGAATTTGGGTTCTAAGGGTCAGCGTCTCTGTTACGACTTGACGTCGCAAGGGGACCCCACTACGCTGCAGTTCCAAGCTATCAACCGCTTGGACAAGCACTACGAAGACAGCGCCGTCCATCGCATTGCAGAGACCGACGACAGCAGCCAGGAGAGTCTTTTCAAGAATTTGTGACTTGGCTTCACCGCTTGGCTCCAGCCTGTGCGTTCGGCTCTTGGCACGACGAGTTGCTCCGCGACCGAATTCTCCAAGGAGTCGCGTTAACAACAATCCGTGAGACTTCTCTACGAGGGACCATCGTTGACGCTCAAGAAAGCGGAACAAATTAGGCGAAGCGTTGAACAAGTTCACAAGGCAAGTTTTCACCGGGTCTACAGTACAGCGAGTTCCTTCTCCGCGACAAGATGACGTCACTAACCATCGCCTTCCTCGCCCAGGTGCTCAAGATGGCGGTCCTCGTCAAGCTTCTTCTTCGACCATACCAGTCCAAGATGGCGCCTGACATGGCGGGAAGTCGCGATCTGGGGCCGCCGACCAACATGGCGCTCGGCAAGAATTTTCCAAGCCCAGTCAAGACGCTACTGTCCATTGCTACCAGCGTGGATCAACTGAGCACATGGCGTCCCATCCAGGCTGTCCGGCTACGCACGTTACCTACCGCGCGTGCAAAAAGTGGGACATTATGCAAAAGTTTGTGTTTGAACACATCGCGCGTCTCGATCCAGCTCGTTTCTTCTTCTGCTGCAACAGGTTCGTCAAGTAGTTTCTTCAGTGCGGACAATGCAAGCACCATGTGTCCGTCCGGCAACAGTTTTCGCCGAAGTTCACATTGGGAATATTTATATCAAGCTTCTTGTGGATACCGGAGCTACTGTGTCGCTGGATGAACAGCGCTACGTACGAAGAACATTTCAAGGTCTTAACTCCTTCACGTCTCCGACTCAAGAACTATTACCGGCAAGAAATTTTGATTTATGGACATTTTTCCATGGTTGTGAAATGCCGAAACAATTCTGCAGTTGACATTTCACGTCACCGACGAAAGCACTTCTCTTCTGGGCTTGTATTGCCTAGGGCAATACAAGCCATAGGCATCGACATTCATGGATTTTCCCCTTCGTGTCAACAAGTGACCTAAATGCCGGTCGTTCCGGAAATCGTTTTTGCCTCTACCGCAAAACGCTTCAGCGGTATTCGCTCATCTGTTCTCAGGTCAGCTAGGACTTGTAAAGGGCTTCAGCCATGACATTCGTCTACGACCTTCTGTTCATCCAGTTTCAGCGAAACTTACGTACGCTACCTCTGGTTCTTCTTGAGCAAGTCTCCGCCGAACTGCATCGTCTCGAATCAGCTGATATCAACGAACGAGTGTCGGCGTCCGAGTGGATCTCTCCGCTCGTCGTGGTTCGAAAAAGGGACAATAGCTTTGGACTCTGCGTCGATTTTCGAGAACCCAACAAGGCCATCGTCGTCAACGCCTTCCCTCTTCTCAGGACTGATGAACTTTTGCATCGGCTGGCTGATCCTACTGTGTTAAGTTGGACTTAGTCTGTTTATCACCAGGCCCTATCATCGGAAAAGCCGTGAGCTTACCACATTTATTTCTCGTGAGGGTCTTTTTCGCTTTAAGCGAGTGTGTTTCAGTTTGGCATCTGCGCCATCAACTTTTCAGATCATGTCATTTGTGTTAAGACCGTCTGGGTACATTATGTTACCTTGATGTACTTGTTTGGGGCCATACGCTACATGACCACGACATAAACTTGCAAAAGGTCCTTTCTAGAATAAGCAATGCAGGCATGCAGTTGAATCACAAGTGTGTATTCAGTGTTCTTGAATTAACTTTCTTTGGCCATAAAATTTCTGCACAAGGCATTTTGCCGATCGAAGGCAAAATACCTAATCAAGGTTATTGTAGAGGCTCCAGAGCCAATTGACAAGAAGGCTTTGCACTCATTTCTGGGCCTTACGGGATATTATGCGAAATTTATTCCGCAGTATGCTGACATCGTAGAACTTCTAAGGAAACGTCTAAGGCAAGGACAAGCTTTTATCTGGGACGAGGATACTGCTACATATGTTGCAACTCAAGAAGGCTGTCAAACGGGGAACGTGCAGTTACAATGCACCTAACAACGCTGTTCACTGCTATTATGCTCACGTTTACTTAAGAGTAATTAACGCCCTTGGTTTGCACGCTTTGCGGAGAAGCCAGTCCAGGAGGAGCAGGGCGGCAGCGGTAGGACGGAAGCCAAAAAAGACGGTGCCCGGGGCAACAAGATGGCCCAGAGGACCGCGCTCCTGGGCAGACGGTGAAAGACGCAGGTAAGTTTGGCATGGTTGTTTCTGAAGATCCCGGCACTATATGGCCAGTGCCCTGTTTTGTCTGACGTGGCTGGTTGATAGAATAGTTGCTGTCCCTGACAGAGTGGCAGTGGGAGCCTGGCTGCCGCTAGACTACACCTACAACACACCAGGCCGGTTAAAAGGGCTGTCCATTTTCTAGGACATTCTATTTTGTAGCGCACGAGAAAACCTACCATTCGAAGTGTCTAAACGTGCAGTGGTTTCTCTGGAAAGGGAACAGAAAAATTTAAAACAATTTTCTTCTGCGTAGTTTCTTCCTAAAAAAACTGTGTACGGACGCCGACAACACTGAATGCTGGATGCGATGGAAATCTCGGAGGCTATGCATCAATTAAACGTTTATTTTCTTGTTCGGCTCGTAAAGAGGCGGCCAGGCCCTTCCTTTTCCCTAATTTAGTCCCGAAAAGCACGACAAAGCCGGAGTGAGTCCTTGGGCCCGATGTGCGATGGCGGATCGATTCACTCCTGCAGGGTGCCAGGTCGGTGCCCACCAGGGAGTGAAGTGTCCTTTCACGGATCGTATCAAAGGCAGAGAAACTCCACAGATGATGTCCGGCCGTACCTCTGGCCGCGGGCTCGGGTATGAGTGCGGGTTTGTGAGGTGTAGCCTTTTTGGTGACAGAAGCTGTCCGGTGTGGGCTGGGCGAAGGACCGCCTCTATCTTTCGGAATGTGCCGGGTGGGCGGCAACATACGTATTTCTCAGGGTTGGCCAAATGCGGGAGAACATTGCAGCGGTAGCACTGTGCGCGGTGCCATGTCTTTGCCCTATCCATAGGGGCAACGTCGGGTGTGCGAAGGCGTCAGTAGTCGTTTCCGCTTCCTGGGCCCTACTGACGCCTTAACAGGAAGCGGCAACGACAGTTTCCGCTTCCTGTGATTCCTGCATGTGCAGGAATCCATTTGACATTTGTGGTGTAGCCCTCCTCTCCCAACGACGGACTTCAGCTCGAATGGTCTTGAGAACGGCATAGTTTGCTCCTCCTGAGTGACAGGCGGTGTAGGCTGCTTGCGAGTCAGTACGAACATAGTAGGTGCAACGAGCCGGATCCTGGATTTCTACTATGCGTGCTATGCCGGAGCCATCTGGACAGTGATTTTTGTTTTCGCTTGGTTTTTTTCTTCCTTCTCCTTCTCTCGACCTCAAGTGTGTGCTGAAAACCGTCTCGCGAAGAATTCGACTCTTATATCACCGTTATATGCGTGATATGCGTGATGATATGCGTGATGGATGTTAAGCGTGTGATTTGCGTTTCTCCCGCGTACGCGGCACGCTTACACAAGCCTGAACCATGACGCGCAGTCTTATCCTCACGCTTACATGAAGGAATGTCACGCTTTTTTTCGGTCACGTGGTGCTTGAAACGTCATCCAGGCCTCATTTACATCGCGTCATGCTTAAACTTACTGTTTAGCGCGAGATTAAGCGTGCCATATTTTAGAGATGTATTATTGATCATCATCATCAGCCTATTTTCATGTCCACTGCAGGACGAAGCCTCTCTCTGCAATCTCCAATTACCCAAGTCTTGCGCTAGCTGATTCCAATTTCCACCTGCAAATATCCTAATTTCATCACCCCACCTAATTTTCTGCTATCCTCGACTGCGCTTCCTTGGCACCCATTCTGCAAGTCTGTTGGTATAATTGATATTGCAATATAAATTGATCGACGGTGACGTTAATTTCTGTATTCAGAAATGCGCATTAAGTCCATGCTTGACTTTATCTAGATGACGCCTCGCGGTAAAGTGTCCAAGACGCTTATTGCGCTTTCTTCGGCGCATTCACTTAGAGCGATATTTCGACCAAGTTCACCATGGGCTTCAAGTTAAGGGGCATTTCTGCATACGGGGGTAAGAGCATCGTTCAACGTCACCGGTCCCTCTTTTTTAGGAGAAAAAAGGCGGCCTCGTATGTGAAAGCGATCTGCGATGGGGACATGCAGTCTAGGTCTGGTAGCAACGTGTGCGCTGTGTTCTCGCCGCTTAGTTTGCGTTGAAGCGAGAGGTTGAATGAAGGTCAGTTTGCTCGCTGCTCCTGCAGCGCTTCCTCACGCCAAAGTTATGATAGTGAATGTCTGCAGACGTCGAGTGAGATGTGCTCAGGTTTGCTTGCGCGCGTGTGACACCATGCTTGTTAATTTAGTTAGTAAGGAAACGTTTACTAGTGTAATGGGCAATAAAACTACTATCCTTACTTTGTATATCTGTCTAATAATTCTCTATCGCAATTAATATGCTTTGCTTCTTGGGCGAAACTGCGATATTTTTGCTTTTCGCGCTTTGCAGAGAAGCCAGTCGAAGTGGACCGGTGAAACTGGGCAGGACGGAAGCGAACAGCACAGTGCCATCGCAGTGATCGCAGCCTTCCGTCTACTTTTCTCGAGGGCGAGGGCCTTCGATGATGGTAGACGTGGTCGGGGCAAGACCGAAGAGAACAGCTGTTGTGTCCGAAGTGACATAAGGACATCGAATACTGGCTGTACGTGGCTTGGGGGACGCACAAGCCTGCCGAATGCAGTAAGTTCATTTTGGACACCCTGAAACTTGCTCGCTCCTAGAATAGTGTGATGATGTGGCACAAGAGCCATGCTACCGTTGTGTCCTGTAAGACGTATTCTGTTAGCTCTCTGGAGGTTTGTCTTTTTTATCCATCAATTTTCGAATGGTCTCGTGTCTACATTCTTCTCACGATAAAACTCTTTTTACCCAGAATAGGTGGTATGCTAGTTGTAAGGTTACGCCCATTTCTTCGGTAGAGTGAAACTGTACTACACCGCGGTGCTCACTGTGGATCTTCGCGGCGTCTCTTCTTTTGCGTGCGTAGCAATATGCGCTTTCCCTGAGGAAAACCAGGCGTTGCACCGTCGAGAGCCAAGCCAGGCGTCGCACACCAGGCGTCGCACGCCAAGGGTGTCGGCCCGACACGATAGTCACGTCTAACGCGCGGTACATTTTAGAGCTCCCGCTCTGCACGCAGCGCTGCGGCAGGGCACCTGAACAAGTGCGCATTGATTATAAAACCACAGAGCACCAAACGACTTGGCAAATCTCGATTCTTGCTCTGTCATCTCGGTCCAAGAGGTCACATGTTGGGCCGACACTGTGCAAAGGACTGGCTTCACGGAGCGTTCGCTTGCCAAGGCTGGCTGCGCGACCTAATGCTCTTTCCTAACTTTTTCCTTCTTCTATGCTTGCGTGCAACCCGCGTCCACGAAGTGAAACGTCACTGTAACTTTTGCAACTTGCGTCCCTGCAATACATTGACGTAACATGCAATTTACGTCACTAAGTTTTATGTAATGTATAAAAATCGGCTGTGGCAGATAGCATAACCTTTTTCCTTTAGCTGAATTATTATTCGAAGAGGCGGACATTACTAGCACGAGAAATTGAAACACACATTCCACTAATTGAAAAATTATCACTAATCAAATTAATTAATTACCTTACGGCGCATATTGCAAATTACGAATTGTAAACGGTAAGCTGACAAGACGTATTCCTTTGAAATGAATTTCCACGATGAGAACAGTTTCGAGATATTTCCCAAAGCGGGGAACGAGAAAAATGGGCGTTCCACTTCCTTTATTGCTTCCATGCATGAAAGGCGTTTTGTTAAACAAAGTGGAACAACAAAGCATTTTTACCTCAATTTTGATGGCGCATATCTCCAAACTGGCGTCATTCTGGTAGTTCATTCTAAGTGGATACGCCTTGCAACCTCACCGGCTACAATTTGTAATTTGCAATATGTGCCATTACGTAAATAATTGAAAAGATAATTAGTGAATTTTTGTTAATCAGTAGAATGTTTCGATTGCGCGTGCAAGTAATGTCCGCCTCTCTGAATAAACAAGCTCATGAAAACTAAGTTATCGGCAACGGGCATTTTTAAACATTCGATAAATATAAAAATGATCACCCTGTGGAAATACTCAATTTCTGTAATATTCACACTATAGTAGAGATGCTTATTTATCATCAGCCTATATTTATGTCCACTACAGGACGAAGGCCTCTCCCTGTGATCTCCAATTAATTACCCTTGTCTTGAGCTAGCTGATTCCAGCTTGCGCCTGCAAATTTCCTCACTTCATCACCCCACCTTGTTTTCTGCCGTCCTCGACTGCGCTTCCCAGTAGCGCACCCAGGATCTCTGCCAGGGGGGTGGGGGGGTGACAGTTTGACAATACCATCTAAACAGCACTAATTTCAATTTCTTCACGGAAACTTGTCAAAAAATTCAATTTTTGCGCAAGTTTGCGAGTGTGCAGACGATTGCGCATCTTACATCTTAGTTGCAGTACTCAAAGGTGCAAGAAAGCAAAGAGTTAAACAAATAGGGGGGGGGGGGTTACAACCAGCCAGCCCCCCCCCCCCGGTGCGGTGCGCCACTGGCGCTTCCCTTCTCTTGGTATGCATTCTGTAACTCTAATGGTCCTCCGGTTATCCATCCTACGCATTACATGGCCTGCCCAGCTTCATTTTTCCGCTTAATGTCAACGAGAATATCGGTTATCTCCATTTGTTATCTGATCCACACCGCTCTCTTCCTGTCTCTTAACGTTAGGCCTAACACTTTTCGTTCCATCCCTCTTTGCGCGGTCCTTCACTTGTTTTAACAACTTAACTTGTAAATAACAACCAAAGGTTGTTGATCCTCACTCCTAAGCCTTCCCAGTCTAAGAGCTTGAATACCTCTTCTAAGCATGCAGTGAATAGTATTGGAGAGATTGTGTCTCCTTGCCTGACCCCTTCGTTGATAGGCATCTTTCTACTTTTCGTGTGGAGAACCAAGGTAGCTGTTGAAACGCAGTGCTTCTATGACTGCTGATATCTCTACTGAATGAAATGCTTTTTCATAATCTATGAAAGCCATATAGAGACGGTTATTGTACTCTGCAGATTTCTCTATTACCTGATTGATGACATGTATATGATCCATCATAGAATATCCCTTCCTGATGCCAGCCTGTTCTCTTGGGTGGCTGAAGTGTTGCCATGATTCTATTCAAAATTATCTTGGTGAATATTTTATACAATACTGAAAGCCAGCTAATGGGTCTGTAATTCTTTAACGTCTCCGTTCCTACGGATGAGTATAATATTCTTCCTGCTTTCTGGTACGTGAGGCAATATGTATAAAAGGCCGCAAGCTTTTCAAGCATGATATCTCCTCCACGTTTGATTAAATCGATTGTTATTCCATCTTCTCCAGCAGCTTTTCCCCTGGTCATGTCTTTCATGGCCCTTCTAACTTCATCGCTAGTTTTAGAAGGAGCCTCTGAATCCTGTTCCTTCCTACTTCGAATGAAAGTAGCTTGGCTGTTCTGGGAACTGTGCAGGTCAGTATAGAATTCTTCCGCGACGTTTAATTACTATGTCATCGAAATTGCTGATATTACCCTGCTTATATTTCAGTGCATACATTTTGCCTTGTCCTATGCCAAGTTTTCTTCTCACTGATTTCATGCTGCGTCCACATTTTACGGCTTCCTCAATCCTTTCCACGTTATAATTTCGGATATCCCTTACTTTCTTCTTGTTGATCCTCTTTATTAGGTCCTTTGTTACTTGGGAGAGCTTACCTGCTGGTTGCGTTGGTGCCTTACCTCCCACTTAAATTGCTGCTCCTGACATAGTTACGGTTCAATTCATTGCCTCTATGTTGTCTTCATCTTCCTGTTCTAAAGCTGCATATTTGCTTGCGAGCACCAGCCCGAATTGGTCTGCTTTTACCCTTAGTGCGTCTAGGTTGGCCTGTATCGTGTTGACTAATTTTATTCTTTCTTTCTTCAAATTGAGATAAATCCTAGACCTCACCAACCTCTGGTCACTGCACTTTACCCCACCTAACACTTCTACATCCTGCACTATGCTTGGATCGGCAGAGAGTATGAAATCTACTTCATTCCTTGTTTCTCCATTAGGGCTTTTCCAGGTCCACTTCCTGTTGTTGCGCTTCCTGAAGAAGGTATTCATTATTCAGAGCCTATTCCTTTCCGCGAATTCTACCGATATCTCTCCTCTAGTGTTCCTAGAATCGATGCCGTAGTTGCCAATTGCTTGCTCACCAGCTTGCTTTTTCCCCGCTTTTGCATTGAAGTTCCCCATTACTGCAGTTTACTTTTGCATCTTCCTCATTGCTAATTCAACATCTTCATAAAACTGTTCTACTTCTTCATCATCGTGACTCGAGGTTGGGGCTTAGGCTTGTACTGCCTTCATTCTATACCTCCTATTAAGCTTTATTACGACGCCTGCTACCCTCTCATTAATGTTGCCCGCTATGTCCCTATGGACTAGAAATCGTACCCCGAATTATCTCTTATCTGGAAGACCTCTGTAGCAGAGGACGTGGCCGTACTGTATAAGCTTCACCAGTTCTTATAACCTCACTAAGGCCAATAATATCCCAGGCAATACCTGATAATTCTTCAAATAGCCCTGCTAAGCTAGCCTCACTCTATAGGGTGCGAGTGTTGAACGTTGCCAGGTTCAATTTCCAGTGGCGGCCTGTCCGTACCCATAGATTCTTAGCACCCTCTGCCGCGTCGCAGGTCTTACCACCGCCTTGGTGAGGTGCTCCTCAGCCGTTGGGGAATGAGGGCCATGGGTAAATTGTAGGAGTGATGAGGGATGTAGTGGCCGAATACTAGGCCAATTCCTGTCCTGATGAAGGAGTGACTTTGTTGAAGCGTAGTGGGCCTTCCTAATTTGGTTGCACCTTGACTAGCATAGGGCCACTTGCTTTCGTCGATTTTCTTTTGCTGGAGTAAGGCGCCACTCCATGCCTTTCTTCTACTTTCTGGGGTTTTACGTGCCAAAACCAGTTCTGATTATGAGGCACGCCGTAGTGGAGGGCCCCGGATTAATTTTGACCACCTTGGGTTCTTTAACGTGCACTACAACGGAAGCACATGGGCGTTTTTGCATTTCGCCGCCATCGAAAATGCGGCCGCCGCGGCCGGGATTCGATCCCGCGACCTCGTGCTCAGCAGCGCAACGCCTTAGCTGACTGAGCCACCGCGGCGGGTGACACTCCATGCCTGAAAATGTGGTGGACTGGAGGAAGATTCGGACTTCCAGTTTTCTATACTATACAAAAAACAAAAACAAAAAACTAATCGAACGGAACACTACACGTCTATGCATACAACACCAAAATCATCCAACTTAACTGCAGAATGACCCTTAAAATGTCATATGTTCGTACTCTACAAATTAGAGCACTGCACGGGCCCGGGCCGGGCCGCCCGAAGCGTTTTGCCGGCGGGCCCGGGCTTGAAAGCGCGGGCCTGGGCCGGGCCCGGGCTTGAAGCCGCGGGCCTGGGCCGGGCCCGGGCTTGAGGCCGCGGGCCAGACTCGGGCCCGCTCATTAAAAGGACTAAGTCGGGCCTCCGAGCACACGCGAACGTTATGCATTGCATGGTCTAAGGTATTTTGTGCCAAGCTGAAGTGACACGTGCAGAGAGCTGGCTCTTAGCATACCTTACTAAAGAAAAGCGAAAAACAGATGAAGTTCTATTTCTTGTCTTGTCCACAAAAACGAACATTGCTTCCACGTGAGGAAAAATAAATTATACAAAAAAGCACTCTTCAAACAATTTCCACCGTACCGCTTTTGAGATTACATTGTGATGACCACTGTCGATACTCTTAAATTATTGTAGCGCTAATGCGAAGAGTATCTATTTCTACTGGTGCGCTTATTTTATGATGTATGCTCATGAATTTGCCTGTATATATATATATATATATATATATATATATATATATATATATATATATATATATATATATATATACATACATATATATTCGTATAGCAAATGACCTCATGGATAAAACTTGTACGATCAAGCTAAATACATGCGCACCAGGGGAACAATAACAGCACAATAATGGGCCAGAGCTGGAGGTGAGGTTGACACATATGGTACAATCTGTAAGTAAACAAGCTTTTGATGCTCGCGTCCTTCGTTGCGCCTATAGAGCTGTAGACCGCATTATACAGGGTGTTTCCGTTAACTTGGGCCAAACTTTAAAAATATACAAATGCTTCGTAGAACGACGGAACCAAGGTAATTTTGCTTGCCGTCGCTTGTAGATACTCAGTTTATTTTTTGCAATTCACCTAATTAGATATTTAGTCTTAATTAATTATACACCTTTTCAATTATTTAATTAGATTAAAAATGTAAATGAGAACATTGTAGAGCACCATGAGAAACTCCCGATACAGCTTTCTGTTGCTCAATACGTGCAACATAATGTGTTTTTTTTTGTTTTTTTCGAATGAGAAAGAAACCCGCGCATACACGCAAAGTGCCTCGAGCGGCCAGTCGCGCGGTCATTTTGGGTGTATTCGCGAGCTTGCTACAGACTCGGAAAAACACTTATATGCAGCACGTATTGAGCAACAGAAAGCTGTATCGGGAGTTTCTCATGGTGCTCTACAATTTACTCATTGACACTTTTATCTAATTATAATAACTGAGAAGTTGATTAATTAATTAAGACAATTGTTATCGAATTAGGCGGATTGCAAAAAAATAACCTGTGTATCTACAAGCGACGGCAAACATTACCTTGGTTCTGTCGAGCTACGAAGCATCTGCATATTTCTGAAGTTTGACCCATGTTAACTGAAACACCCTGTATATGACTATCCTTCTGGTCGAAGGGCTGATGTTAAGGCGTGTGTAAACTTTAAATCGCCTTCAAAGCGTCATATTATTTTTTGCTTGAGCAGTGAGGGAATTAAAGGGACATTCCTTGTCACAGACATCCTAAGTTCGGAACTGTGTTGCTCGAGGCGCACACCTGAACCATCCCAAGGCGCAAGCGCGTGTAATGCGCGCCATCCCGAAAATAAAGGCCTTGCCGCCTTGCAGCGACCACTGCGAGATTTTGCTAAATCCTGACACGTGGGCAGAAATAAGAGGCGCGCGAAGGAAGAAGCGCCTAAGAGACGACCTCCGTTGCTAGGCGACAGCCGGCTAGGCGGAGCATGCGCACAGCGCGGCCCACCCATAAGGAACCTCCTGGCACCTGCGAGGAGCTGCTTCGTGCGTAACGTGGGACCAACGTCGCCATCTACTGAAAAAGAGAGAAAAAAATAGGCTTTGGCTGTTCTGTCGCAGCTCGTCAGAGCGCGCTGATGCTTTTAACGTGTTGGTTACCGGCGTTATATAGTTCGTAATTTGTCTCCCGTACACGTGGCACCATGAATGCTGCTGTATTAAGAGATAAGCTCGCTGCCGGGAAGCTAAAGCTTGTCTCCAAGCAAGTTAAGAAAAGCCAGGTTTGGAAACATTTTCTGGAAGTGGTTGACGTGCACACCCTATCACCAGTAGGACATGTGCAGTGCAAAAGCTGCAAAGCTTTCTTCGCATATGATGGCGGGAAGACAGGAACGTCGCACCTGAACCGCCACAAGTGCAAGGCTGCAGATGACACCGCTGCCATTACTTCGTTCTTCACCGAGACCAAACCCCAGGTTTCATCTACCGTAAAGGGGAATCTAACGACTGCTTGCGTCAAGTGGTGCGCAAAAGATATGCGGCCATTTGACGTTGTTTGCGACGACGGTTTCCTAAAGGTTGCCGACGAACTGATTGCTGTCGGTGCCAAGTACGGGAGCATATCCGCGAGGACCGTGATTCCGCATCCTACGACGGTGTCTCGCAGGGTGTCCGAAGTTGTGAACGAGCTCCGAGAAGCGGTGATGCCTGAGATCCACTCGGCGATGAAGGAAGGTCGCTGCTCGATGACCCTTGACATGTGGACCGACGACTACAAGAAAGTCGCCTATATCACTGCAACGGCGCATTACGTGAGTGTGAAATGGGAACTGAGGAGCCTTGTTCTGTTCACTAGTGATTTTCCCCCCGAGAGAAAAACGGGAGAGAACATCCGTAAAGAGGTTGTACGAAGGAGCGCGAAGTTGAGGATCGATGAAGGCATGTTAAGCAATGTGGTGTTCGTGACAGACCAGGGTGCCAACATGATTAGCGCGCTGCGTCCGTATGCCAGAATGAGCTGCTGTGCTCACGTCTTGAACACCGTTCTTCGGAACGCGTTTGATGACGGGTACCTCGCTGAGGAACTGCCTGACCTTTTGGAACAACTGAAAAAAGTGAAGGCTGTCGTGACTCTTTTAAAACAGAGCGGACTGACGAGCCAGCTACCACACGGTGTGTGCCAGGAGATATGCACGCGGTGGAATTCGAAACTCGCCATGATCAAGTCCGTGCTAACTCAGTACGATGCGATAGAGAACCTCCTGAATTCAAGGGGTAATCTACTCTTGGAAGACGTCAATAAGGCCTTGTTGACGGAGGTCGTCGAATTCTTGGAGCCCTTCAAAGAGGCCAGCGATAAGCTTGAGCAGGACAAAGTCGTAACGCTGCCCCTTGTATTGATGTACTACACCAAACTGAAGAAGCACCTTACTGCTGCTTCGACAGACTCACCAGAAGTGTGCAAGCTCAAGTCGAGGACGTTAGAATTTCTTCAAACAAAAATGCAAATAGGAGAACTTCACAAAATCGCAACGTTCTTGTGGCCGCCTTTCCGCCATCTCCGCGTGCTTGAGGAGCAGGAGAGGAAAATTGTTCACGACAGAGTACGCGAATTGTTAATTGATGTACATCTGCGTTTTCCACAAAGAGAAACGAGCACTGACCAGCCGGATAATGGACCCCCAGCGAAGCGTACGTTCCTTGACGAATTTAAGGAGTGGCACGATGCTGTGGAAACTCAGCCAGCCGACAGTGAGCTTGACAGTTACCTTCGGGACAGTGACTCGTGTGAGGACATTGAGAAACTGCTTGAATGGTGGGAAGGCCAGTGTAGTAAATACCGTGGGCTTTCATTTCTTGCAAGAAAAGTACTTTGCATCCCATCGACGAGCGCCAGTAGCGAACGCAATTTTAGTGCAGCTGGGTACGTACTC
This sequence comes from Dermacentor silvarum, assembly GCF_013339745.2. Classification (NCBI taxonomy): domain Eukaryota; kingdom Metazoa; phylum Arthropoda; class Arachnida; order Ixodida; family Ixodidae; genus Dermacentor; species Dermacentor silvarum. The sequence continues at coordinate 100,537,169 of NC_051161.1, read as the reverse complement.
CAAGAGAGGAGGACCTGCTTGAAGCCGGAGAGCCTGGACAACCTGCTGTTTTTGCACAAGAACATGTAAATTTCTTCCTTTTGCTGGCCTTTTCAGGCTTATATTGCTGTGGCATCGTTTTTGGGTGCGGTCTTTTTTGTGTCACCGGGCGTTATTTTAAGCGTATTTTCTATATTTATTTGATAAAAAAGGAGAAACCTTTTATCTGTAATAGCATCAAGTGTGGTGTGTGACAGGTTGATTATATAATTATATTGTACGGGGTGATTACGTTTCCGTGTCAACGTTAGAATATGAACGATTTATATTTCATCTGCTTTTGCTGGCTGTTCACCATATATAACGTTAAGCTTTTTTATCTTGCTGGAACAAATTATTATTCAAGAGCCTCTTTTAAAAAATGTGTAAGTAATGTTTCCAACGCGAGTGTAGAAAAGAGCATTAAAGAAAATATGCCGGGTTTGCTTCTCTCCGCTTTTCCATTTTAGTTGTACACTCCTTTTAAATAAATTTTGTTACCATGTTTTATTTTCACTATACTTTTATTGTAATGACTTTTCATGTACCAAATCTCATTTATATTCCTTGGTATTGCATACCAAAACCACAATAAAATTACGAGATACGCCAATGTGGGGACTGGATTAATTTCGACCACCTGGAGTTATTTAACGTGCACCTAAATAACACGGGTGTTCTTACATTTCGCCCATATCGAAATGCGGCCGCCGTGGCCGCGGGAATACCACCCACGTCCTAGGGCTTAACAGCGCAACAGCTTAACCGCTGAGCTACCACCGAGGGTAAAGCAACATTTCGATGCATGTACGCACCTAATTTTCCGTGTGATCGCCCGCTACAAAGCGCAAGGCATCAATAATAATCACCATCAACAAATATCCTCAAGCGGGCCCGGGCCGGGCCTGTTCATGAACACGCGCGCCCTGGCTAAGTTTAGTAACGAACGCCCGGGCCCGGGCCGGGTCCGGGCTTGGAACCGCGGGCCCGGGCCGGGTCCGGGCTTGGAGCCATGGGCCCGGGCCGGGCCCGGGCTTGCCTCGGTCATGTACGCCCGGGCCCGGGCCGGGCCCGGGCTTGGTACCACGGGCCTGGGCTGGGCTCGGGCTTCATAAAGCGGGCCCGGGCCGGGCTCGGGCCGAAAAATCCGGCCCGTGCAGTGCTCTACTCTACATCCGTTATTTACGCACGTAATAGTGCCACTGAGAGCCTCGTTGACTTCACTGATGTACTATCAGATTCGCTCTCAATTTGCGGTCAAAACTCTTGCGTGCGACTCACGCATTAAAAAAAAAAAACGAGGAAATTACTGGTTCAAAATTAGAAGACGATTCGCGCTTATTTATAAGTACTTCCACGCACTAAATGAAACTCAAATGCTGCCGTCTTCTAAATTCACGTGCGAGATACGCACAGCCTTAGACATACCCTTACATAATACGTCGAAGAGAAATGAAAGCTGTATAGCATACCATTACTGAAAGCGATCAGCGCAGCCCGTTTCTAAGCGCGGTATTTTCCACGTGCGTGCAGGACAACCATCCGGTGATCATTAAAATCAGCTGAAGTAGACTGCAGAATAACCACTATCTAGCCTGATACAGCGTTATTTTCAGAACTCGCTAAATCCGAAAAAAAGTCTTAGTTTAACGGAAATGGACGCGCACTATCTACATATCTCTGGGAAAAAATTATTACTATACTATAATAAACTATACTTGTACTAAATCGAAGCTCGTCGTGTGCGTACTCCAGGGGGCATTACAGAAATATGAATTATGGGGTTGTCCTCACAGGAATATGAAGGATGCCGGAGCGATGAATTTTTATATGGTCATGTTATATGAGTGCAGTATAGGTGAACGCAATTTTTCGGTGCGTGCTGTGAGAAAGCACCCCAGAATATCAGGACCAGCGTTACCGTTTGCTTCTATGCAATCTCGTATGTCTGCATGTGTTTGTATAGCCACCGTGTGGCTTGCTAAAACGGCGATACCTTGACGTTTTCTCAGTTATTTTTTTCCGTCGCCGCGACGGTTTATCAAAGCTGTGAATTACCCATTGTGTAAGTACAAATATCTTTTATACCAATGACCTCAGTCATGGCTTGCTAAATTTGCGATGCCTTTACGGTTTCTCAATTTTTTTTCTGTCGACGAAGTTGTTTACCAATTCCCACGACTACAATTTGCAGTGACTCTATAGTATACTAGACATAATCATTAATAATACGTATTTCTGTTGACAAGCTTATGCAGATGACCCGGAGGGAGCGCTTGTCAACAGATACTTACTATTGAGTATTTCTAGTATACTATAGAGTCGCCGCAAAGTGCAGTCGTGGGCTTTGGAGCGGCCACGGAAAAAAGTAACTTTGAGGAACCGTGATGGTATCGCAGTTTTAGGAAGCGGCACCGTGACTGAGGTCATTGGTATAAAAGATATTTGTACGTACTCAATGGGTAATTCAGTTGTAAGTACAGATTGCATCACAGAGGCTCTCTTATTTGGGACGCCGTATGACGTCGTTAAGCAAAGCTCGATAGGAATTGTTTTTTTTTGGAAATTGCCAGGAAGTACCACAGGAAAGCATGCCTGGCAACCTGTGTACTTTAAGATTTGCAATAATCTCGCAGACACGATAAGAGGAGGGTAGCAAGCAATTTTTTTATATCTTGCCCTTCAGCATACGCTTTCTGTGGGATACACACTTCTGTGGATGCACAAAAGCAGCACAAAAGCAGCAGCATATTTGCGGTAACAGATTCGCAAGGAACAGCTTGCTTTTAAGAGGAAGCGTTTGCTCGCGGGCTCCTATCTGAATACATGAACAAGAAGAAATCATTTTTCTCGGAGATCACTGCACCAAACATGACAAGTTCAGACTTACGGGCATGTTACTCTTGCTTGTGCGGCGTATCTTTATATTTGATGAACCGCCAATTGGAGAGTTGCCTCAATTTCCCTCTCAATACCGTTATTGGTCCAGAGGGAGATATTGCGTAGAGAGTGTGATTCAAATTTGGTATTTCGACAAGTATTTGGTATTTCGGAAGACGGATAAGCGCTAAATTGAACGCAAAGGGTGAGATGACCGAGCTTGTGGAGTGCCTTGTGTGGCTAACGTTATTGGGGCAGATGTTATGTTTTCTATTGTTTTGACGGCTCTGCGTATGAACAGAAAGGACCGCATATAAATGTAAGTGCTGATGCATGGGTTAATATTAATTCCGTGGAATATTCTGTGCGAGACGTTGCCAAAGGCCTTATTTATGTCAAGGCCCAGAACAGCTCTGGTATGTTTGTTTCTTTCTCTGTCGATGAAGTCCCGTTTAAGACCGATCATGACATCCTGGGTGGATAAGTTTGCCCTAAAACCAGTCATTTTGTCTGGGATGAGTGCCTTGTCCTCAGCGTAGTTATGAAGCCTATAATGGATAATATGCTCCATTAGCTTGCCCAGATAAAAGGTTAGGGAGATGGGCCTCAAACTTTCTAGCGCAAGCTTTTGCCAGGCTTAGGAATTAAAGTAATTTTGGAATGTTTCCAGCTTTGTGAAATGGTGCCTCATTGCCACTGATGGTTGATGAAATGCTTTAGTGCGAGAATCGATTTAGGGTCCAGATTTCGGAAAAGCTTAATAGTTTCTCCGTCCGCTCCATGGGTTGAAACTGTGTGGAGTTGGCCTGCCACGTTGCACACATCTGCGCCCTCGATGTACCTGTCTAGGTACGCACAGTCGAACCCGGTGTAGCCTGGCAGCGAGCCATTTTCTGTGGTGTTTACATATCGGCGTTGCAGTTCATTAATGAGTGTCCTGTGTACTCGGGTAATGGTGCATAAGTCGAGCCACTTGATCTTCTTGGGCCGATTTATTAGCACTACGGTCTAGGAGATGTCCGAGTAGGATACACGTCTTCTTGGTTCCCAATTGTCCAGTCATGCTATCGCAAATTTGGCCCCACTGTGGTTTTTCCAATTCAAAGGTATACTGCTCAATCTTCCTTTCTGAGTGAGAAATTTTCACACAGAGTGTCGTATTGGAGCGCTGTGTTTTCCAGTGCTTAAGAAGGCTGACGTGCGTTTCCCACATCTGGAGTAATTTACTGTCTGTGGTGTTTTGCTCTTCAGACGAAGGTGCCATAGAGGTGGCACATTCTATATCCGAGGCAAGATCCGAAATCAAATGTTTTAGGTTAGATATATCGGTTGGAACTGTTTGCTCCCGAATTTTGCGAAATTTGTCCCAATCCAGGATTTTGGAGGTGGCGTTGGGGGCTTTTTGTCTTGTATTTGGAAAGTGGTTGAGATATAATGATCTCTGTCAAGTGAGACACCTTCGTTGGACCATCGAATATCCCCTGTGTTACTGCACAGCGTGAGGTATGGAGATGTATCGACACAGACACTATTACCTATTCTGGTGGCAACTTGCGCATTATTGAGAAAAGAGAGGCCAAGATTTTGTGTGGCAATCGAAATTTTGGTCCCTTTGGTATTGCATTTTGCGTAGCGCAATGCGGTATGTTGGGCAATAAAGTCTCAGACTATAAGAAGTTGGGCGCTTCCTGCTGTTGTAGCAACCTTCTGAAGGAGACCTGCGAGCTCAGTGCCTTTGTCCCTAGATGAGCTGTATACATTGAGGACATCGCAGTGTCTTCCTTAACCTGTGGTATGCTTTCGATGAGTGTATGAGGCACTGTTGTTCCGTCTACGTTGTGTTGAATTGCTACCATATTTATCTGAATAAGAATTGCAGGTGTAGGGAGTCGCCCTGTGCGTACATCAATCGAAGATTGGAAAGCCTTATAGCCTGGTAATTTTACCATGGCGTTAGTTCCTTCGAAGGCAATAATGTCGGGAGGTTTTTGAAAGATTTGCTTGTGGAACTACATGTTGGCTTTTTTGTTTCAATATCCCCGGCAGTTCCGCTGTCATAGTTTTGACCGGGTGCCCGGAGCCACGCAGGGATGAATTACCTGTGCTGGGTGTGGGGTTTGGAGTGGTTGAAGGGATTCAAGTCGTTGCTTATTTGCGAGTGAAAGTTAAGAAACATGTTTTAAACTTTATCTTCAAGCTTTTTGACGTAACTGATACATTTGGCATCGGTTTGGGGATGTTTAAAGATTTAGATGAGGGTTGCTTATCTGAAGCGGCTTCCGCCATCTTTTTGGCTTGGCGTTTTCTATCAGAAGTTGCAGGGTATTTGAGCCCATTGCTTCTGCCCGTAGTGTTCATAATTTGGTTGTCCATGGTCCTAGGGTGCAGATTACCAGCGAAGAATTTTGATGGGTTGTTAATAGATTGCTAATGGTAGTCTGATTAGCTGGTATCTGCTGACCCAGAGAGTCTAGGCGCTTATTTATGCTTCGAATGGCCTGAAGAATTTCCTGAAAAGGGGAGTCAATTTTTTTCTTTTTCCTGCTTCCGGGATTTGTCTTGGCGGATGCCTGCCGAAGCCAGTTTGTGTGCAGGTGTGTCATACACTGATTACTCTAGTGGTTTTTTTGAATCGCCAAGTGTACGGGAACGCTGGGTCATGTTAGACCTAGTGTCCCCCGACACTTCGTCGGGGACACCGCACCAAGCAAGCCCGTTAAGCCAAGAAGAATGGAATATTCTATCGTTGTTGAGGCTGTTTCCCCGGAACAGATTCTTGGAAGAGGGCTGGGAACGAGTCCTGGGACACCACCAAAAGTACAGCCACATCGGATCCAGGCAGTCCGCCCGCAGCTGGAACGCGGGAAGAAGCGACGCCACCATGGACGGCACAGGAATCAACCTCGTGAAAAGCGCGTCCGAAATTCCCTCAGCCGTCAGCAAGCCCCCTCTCCACCCTCATAGGGCGGCCCTTCTTCGCCTTCCGGCAGACTATCATAATGTAATCGTGCGAGCAAGATACTTTGAGCTTCAGGCTTACGGCGCCAGAGCAGTTCATCAGGCAATCGCCGTCTCAGGGAATCTAGACCCGGTACTGGCATTGAAGGAGGATTGTGTTCGCGTCAGCCCATACAACACAATCACTATCGGCACGAAGAATCCCAACCGCATGAGAAGTTATCGCTGTTTGGAATCCGTCAAACTGGAATCCAAGGATTTTCCGACCATGGCCTATGTTCCATCACCTGACGAGTCGTCCAGGGGTATTACTTACGGAGGCTATCACCCGGGAGAAACGCCCGATGAAGTAGTGGACGCTGTATTAAGCCTCAGCCCAGAATTGCCAAGAATTTCTGCACGAAGGACTTTGCAAATCTCTTTCCGTTTTGGTCACATTTGCCGGAAAACTTGGGCGCTTCGAACTTTACTACGGGTGGGAATTGTTCCAGTCCTACAAATTCCGAGAACATGTCGAAACATGCTTTAATTAGCGCATGATTGGACACCGCGCTGACGTCTGCAGCAAGCCGCAGCAGCAGCAGCAGCTGTGCCACAGCTGCGACGAACAATACCACCCACCGCCAGACCCTGGCGAGCCACCCTAACGCACTATTAAGTGCATTGTTTGTGAAGGCGCACATGCAACAGGGAGCAAGAACTGCAAGTACCCCTCGCGGATCAACTTCGTATTTCCACATTCAAGCTGCAACGTGCCAATCGCGCACACCAGAGAGGAGGAAAGGCTCGCGGGGCTCGCCGCACTGCCTTCCCTGCTCGCCCGATGAAAATGTCTATATGACGCAGATTGACTTGTTTCAACCATAAAAGGAAGAAAAGAGAAAATGTTTATATAACGACCACGCGAAATTATGCTGCCGCTGGACAATTCAGAGCCCCGAGTAAGATTCCATTGTAGTACTGATTGGGTTTCGCTGTGAAGGAGCCGACTGGATGCTAGCGAACGGGATCGAAAGCGTAGAAATCGGCTAGCAATGCGACCTCCATATGTCCGATTATCACGAGGTGCACGCGCTACGTTTGCCAAAAAAAAAAAAAAAAAGACGATGGCGCAGACACGAGCGTGATCTTGCAACTGTACAAGAAAAATATGGGAAAGAAAGAGAAGACACGCTCAGAGTCTCGTGACGTGCGCCTGGAACGCGAAGGTGGCGCCATTGCAGTAGATGGCGGTGGAACAAGGTACCAGGGGCGGAAGCAGCAGCCTGTCGGGAGACGGGTACCCAGCTCCTGCCTATGCCTGGAGCTCCTGAGCCTGTAGCTCTTAAGCCCAAAGCTGGCGTCCCGCGAGACACCGAGCATGGTCTCTCTGCTCTTGTCCTACGACGGTCCTGCAGTTCCGTCGCAAGTATCCCTTTTTGTCACGCTGTCTGGCCGCCAGTCTGCAGTTGGAGTATCTTAAAGCATAGCTGGCACACGATGCTTGCATCGCGCCGGTCGTAGTTCTCCGACATTTCGCACAAGAGAGTTTGCGGAATAATTTTTCACTTTGCATCTTTTGCCTATAGTCTGGAAAATCAGTTCTGCGTAATGCCGCAAGGTGATGGAAAGTTCGTGAATGCGAAAAATTGACATCCCCGACTATAGGATGAATTTTTGCTTCGGTTGCGAAGATTTCTTCCTGACAAAGGGTTTCGTTTGCAGCTTAGTGCTAAAAGATGGCTCACTGTCCACTTTCGCGTTTATACTTCCCTTTCGTGTTTATAGATTGTATTTTGTTGGTTCGCTATGTACGGGAATATTTACAAGATGTGTGTTTGTGTGGGACAGAGAATGTACGCTTCGCCTTTATTTGCTGAGTTCATTGTTGTTGAATAGTTCCAACGACCTCTCACAGTGAATATGCCTAAACCATGAACGCGATCTATCTATAATACAATGTGGTACTGTAAGGAACCGAGGGGTCGTCGCGGAGCGCCCTGCCAAGAGGACCAGCGCAGCCGGCTTCAAAAGAACACTGCGCGTGCCGTGCTTGCGCATCGGGCACGCGCCGCCCAACTCTATATTCGTAGTCTTTTGCAGCCGGCACGAAGGCGGCGGCCAAGGGCGCCGACCAGAGCGTCCCCGCGTTGCGGCGTCGGTGGGCGCTACAGTATCTCTTAATGTAGCAGCTTCTAGGATTATCTTCACAAATATTGTAGCTGCAGTATGTAGTGAAGCGGGGAATATGCAATTTCATAAAATCAACAGCTCGCTTCACTGGTGCTTCCTGCCACTCAATTCAGTCAGCAACTCCTTTAATAAGGAGTCGTTGAATTGGTGAACACGGTGTCATAAATAGTTGGTCCGGACTTTTTGTCGTTTGATTACTTAAGAGTAATTACCCGTTACTCCCTTTGCAGGCTTTGTGTAGAAGTCGCCATGATCCTCCTCCGTGGCAAGATGGGAGCGAACAGCGACAGTCCCCCGGCAATGGGTTGGTGCCGTGGACCGCTCAAGGTTTCATGGCGTACGACGCTGGTAAGTTTGACACGGCCGGTTTGGAAGCTCTTAAGGCACTACCAGTGCCTGGCTTCGCCTGAAGTGATAGCGTTGTACGTATACTTCGCTACATCGCTACACTGTAAATGTTTTGCGCGAGATAGACAGCGATCATTATTAGGAGAAAATATATGTCCCATAGGTTGCTGATTAAAAGAATGGATATTTCGTTAACTTACGACCCCCAATAACTTCGAAGCACGAATCAAGGTGCTGTGCAACACAGTTACCTAAATACACGTTCACATGTCAGCAATATTTTCACGCGAGCACAATTCACCTGCCCAGCTGTATTGCTCACTCTTGCACACATTCAAAAGCCTGCGAACGCCGCTAAGCGTGGTTGAATCTCTTAACAGCTGATGTTGTAAAAATAAGGAAATGAATCTATAACTTCGCCTTAATTACGAAGTCGTCACAGGCGAGAGCATGTCCGTCTTTCTTGTCGGACAGGACAGCGGACAGGACAGCGCCGGGCAGAGTCGGACAGGACAGCGCCGGGCCTGTCTGTCTGTCTTCTCATTTTTTTTCTTTCTCTTTCTACGTCAACAGGCGAGAGCCTTCCTGATTTCACTGCGCCACTAGATCGACTAAACCCGTGTCACATAATGTTCTCCGGAGATTCCCCTTGTTCCAAACTCTCGCCCACATCCAGTACATTCGATGTGACTACCGTCTTTCTTCCGCTCACGTACCTGCATTTTTAATGCGATTAGCATTCTTTGGAATCTCACTTCACCCAGTTTGCGGTATGTTAGCCCGTTTGTTTGTCTGTGCGTATCTAACCTCTTTCGCGCCAGCTGGGTTCAATGGGTAGTCTGAAGTCCGTGCTCTAGTGGGTGGATAATCGGTCTGCTGTGCTGTGAGGGGACCGTGGGTTTCAAACCAACAGTTGGACCAACTTAGGTACGTGTCGTTCTTCAATGAACGTCTTCGTCGCTAACTTGGATCACTGGGCACGTATCAGTGGTCATTTTTCGCTCTTCAATGTATCTCTTTGAAGTCAGCTTGGGACGCACACCACGCGCGGACTTTATGGCGACGCCGCTAAATGGTGCACATTGTACAGAGGGAAGCGCTGGAGAGGAACACGGCTGCGCTGCACTACACGCATCGTGCATGTAACCCCCTTTCAGCGGTGGCAATGTCAATAGCTACACTGGAGGCCGCGCATGCGCCGTTGAGTGGCAATGCGTGACAAAAGCGGCGTTGGTATCGCTGACGGCGTTCTTGGGTCTCGAGCGTTCGTATAGTTATTGTCGTGGGAATATAAATTGGACGACGGCGACGTTAATTCCTGTATTCAGAAACGCACCTTAAGTCCGTGCTTGACTATCTAGACGACGCCTGGCGTGAGAGTGTCCAAGACGCTCATTGCGCTTTCTTCGGCGCATTCACGTCAAGCGTTATTTCTACCAAGTCAACCATGGGCTTCGAGTTAAGGCGCATTTCTGACTACATGAGTAACAGGGTCACCGGCCCCGCTTTTTAACAGCCGTGCTTATGTTAAAGCTTTTCGTTTCCCCGCGAAGCGTTCGCAAAAACTCGCCTATTGATGACGTCACTGCGCATAGCTGCGCCTTGCTTCGCCTTGCGATAGCCATTCGAAAGCCAATCAATAGCTAACTGATAATTAGAGGCCGGATGTTTAGGCATTAAAAAAAGCGCGTTTTAGGCGCCAAAAATAGGCAGGCAAAACAACGTTTTAGGCCTCCAACGTCGTAAATATAGGCACAATAAATCTTTACATAAATGCAAATTATTTCAAGTGAAGACATGCGCGACCTGTATCTACGACAATAAAACAAGAAATGTTATTGTATATGATGGCACAAAGGCGCCAACAGTTGAACATAGCCGTGCAATTGCCCCATAATACTGCTGGACTAATGACGATCAATTGGCCTAATTCTACAAGCACACTGCTCATATTCATGTTCAACGGCCACTGTACTCGAGCGTCGCATATAGTGAAACAGGCATGAAAATGAATACGTTAAAGTTGGGAATACTGATTAAAAAAAACGCTACTTTATGTCTGCCTGACGCAATTAAATTAGGACACAACAAAAACAGATAAATAATAAACGCAAGAGTGACTACTATTTATTAAGAAATTAGCATGTTCTTACATGAGGACTGTTAGGTACAACCCCTCGCAATTTTCTCATATACACTGACATTATCCGAATTGTACAGGCCAGACGTCCCAACACTGCCAAATACACTTCCGCCCATTTGAAGTTCACGTGTTTGAAGAAATATGTTTGCAGAGCACGCGGAACGTAGTCGAAGAATCATTGCGAAGATTGTTGAACTACCACAATCTCCAGATTTTTGGATTCAAAATTGTGTCTCTTGTCACTGAGAATGATCTTGTATGCTGAGAAGGAATGCTTGACGGCGATGAACACCTTAAATTATCAGCTGTATAAACTTGGACATGCAGCAGCACCGGCAACACGCAGAACTGTTGTCGACGCCGTCGGCGTTTTGCCCGCGTTCGCTCAAAATGCGTGCGGCGTTGGTGACTGTTGCCTGAGCCTCTGATATAAATAGGCACTTGGTGCCGCAGTTAAACGTCGCCTCCCTTCCCTCCCCCTCCCCCCACGGCCTTTCGTGCGTCGGAAGAAGGCACGTTTGCTCTACATATATGGTGATTGTAGAGGAGGAAAGAGACGCCTACTTCTGGCGCTGAGCCGTGCTCCCTCAAGGGCTGCAGAAGATAGCGCCAACCTTTCCCTTTCCCCCAAGAACCACTTATCATCATCAGCCCTTAAGGGAGCACAGAGCAGAACGCGCGTTTGTTCGCCGCCGTGCGTTCACTCCCCGTGAAAGCGCGCGTCCCTCGCGCCCTTTCACTCGCACATACAGCGTTCGGCGCGCGGCGACGATTTCATCTCCATTGACGTCATACGGAACCTAATTACAAACAAAACAAAAGCCGCGTGCACATCAGTTTTCTTCCTTCTTTTGCTCTTCACTCTTCTTTCCCCTGACGACTCTCCGCGCCATGTCAGCGCGGCGGCGTGTGCTGTCCGGCGCCTCCCATTTCACTGCAGCTAGAGGTTGTTTTCCAGGAGTTGGTTCAACTAGAGAACTAGGTTAAACCCCATAGAGTTCCGAACAGTCAATGTTGCCCGGTAACATGAATAACGGTCTCTAACTGCGCTTGAAAGCGAAACTTGAGGGTAAATATAGTGTTCATATGGGCGCCGATATTGAAAATTGGCATTTATAGGCATTTATAGGCACTTAGGTACAAACGCCAAAATAGGCATTTATAGGCACTATAAGAACACCATAATAGCCCTTCTTAAGCTCTAATTCATGCTTATATATCAAAGTGGGGCGATATGAGCGCAAGGAACAAAAAAAAAGGCATTTGCCTAAAATCCGGTCTCTACTGATAATCGATCAATAATCAATAAATTACGAAAAATACTTGGGATGACTTGGTAGTGCTTAGCCTAGCCCAAATACGTGAGCAATACGTTGCGATAGCCAATCAATGGCTAATCGATAATCGATGAGTAATCAATAAATTGCGGGAAAGCACAACCCGTAAGGCCAGGACGAGCTACGTGCCGATCAGGTCCACTGTTTATTTAGCCTTGCGCCACTAGTGCAAGCTACGCAATTCTTTTTAGCAGAAAAAAAAAAAAAAAGGTGCCAGCGTTTGTGAAAGTGCATCTGCTATGGGGATATAGTCTAGGTGCACCGAGTGGTGGTCGCTTCATGTGCGCTTTGATTCTCGCCGCTTGGTTCGCGTTGAATCGAGAGGTAACACGAAAGCCGATTTGATCGCTGCTGCGCTTCCTCACGCCAACGTTACGACAGCGAGTGTTCGGCAGACATCGAGTGAGATGCTCAGGTTTGCTTGTGCAAGCGTGACACCATGCTTGTTTATTTAGTTAGTAAGGAAACGTTTACTAGTTTATATGGGCGATAAAACTACTCTCCTTACTTCGTATAGCTGTCTATTAATTTTTTATCTGAATTCACGCTTTGCCTTTTTGGGCGAAAATGCGATATTCTTGCTTTTCGCGCTTTGCAGAGAAGCCAGTCGAAGTGGACCGGTGAAACCGGGCAGGACGGAAGCGAACAGCACAGTGCCATCGCAGTGATCGCAGCCTTCCGTCTACTTTTCCCGAGGGCGAGGGACCTTCGATAATGGTAGACGTGGTCGGGGCAAGTCCGAAGAGAACAGCTGTTGTGTACGAAGTGACATAAGGACACCGAAAACTGGCTGTGCGTGGCTTAGGGGACGCACAAGCCTGCCGAATGCAGTAAGTTCATTTTGGCCACCCTGAAACTTGCTCGCTCCTAGAATAGTGTGAGGTTCTTGCACAAGAGCAATGCTACCGTTCTGTCCTGTAAGACGTGTTCTGTTAACTTTCCGGAGGTTTGTCTTTTTTATCCGTCAATTTTCGAATGGTCTCGTGTCTACATTCTTCTCACGATCACTCTTTCACCCAGAAGAGGTGGTATGATAGTTGTAAGGTTACGCCTATTTCTTCGGTAGAATTAAACTACACTAAGCAGGGTGATCATCTTACGCACAAGCCTAGACAAAAGTAAGTGTTCGGTATCAAGGATCTTGACTGTGCCTGATCTCCTTGGCTGATCACCGCCATATCTCATTATCACCAGCCGATTGGTTCCCCACCACACATGCGAAGCATGCTTTGTTCGCCCGTCTGTCAAATCGCCGAGATTATCTTCGTCGCCCTGAGGGAAGCGTGCGCCTGCAGGTAGAGGCGCCTGAGGCGCCACCTGAGGCGCCTGCAGGTGGAGAGGAGAATCGCAGCGTTCGCGCCCTTTCCGTTTGTGCCTCGACGCACCGGTACATGTTCGCGGTGTCCTTACGCGTGCCCGTAACTTAATTATCTTCACTATCTCGCATTTTAGTTCTTGTGAAGCATGTTATAGTAAAATTTCGTCAATTTTGATCTTCAGGCAAAGACAAGACCGAAGCGAGCAGATAGTGTTGCCGTCTGCAGCGACGTGAGGTTACCGAAGACAGGCTACAAGGATCATGATTGGAAACGAACCTTGCAAGATCCGTAAGCTCTTGGTGGTCACTTTTGAAATTGTCGATGCTTCGTTGCCAGTGCTCCACTTCGCCTGACTTAATAGGTTAAAATTAACTCCTTGTAACAGGTTGCTATGACGTTCTATTGTGCAGACGAAGGTGGTAATGCCGGGTTGTTGATATTCATGTTACGATGATGTGCAACGAAACACGGGGACAGGCACACAGGAAAGTGAGACAAACACGGCGCTTAGTTTCAACAACGCCGTGAAAACTGTTCGGTAAAGCTGTTTGAACGTTGCAGATATTAGGCGGCCATTCTGTGTCCTTCCTTCCCGTATCAATGTCCTCTCATGTGGATTCATTGTTATCTAGATGTTTCCTGCTCACAAAACTAGAGAGAAATATGACATTTGTAAAGATCTTTAGCGTGTCACGTTAGGGGCTGCTCAAAATGACAACAGTCTTCTATCGACTTGCAGCAAAGTGCCATCCGCCATCTTGTCTAGGGTATGGCAAAACGAAGCTCCTCGCCCTACAACATGGCTACACGCATAACTGCTGGTTTCAGCCGTGTTCTCTGGTGTCCTCCCGCTGCTGTTCACTGCTATATGCAAATCAAGGGGTTCGTGGCAACGCGGGCAACGAGCTAGGCTTCTTTTTGTTTCGGCGATAGAGAAAAAATCTGCGAATAAATTAAAATGTGAATGCTAAACAGTGGCCAAAGCGGACGACGTTTTCTATCTCGCTCCCCGGTGTCTCCGTCTCTACTGTGCCATGCATAAAAAAAGGCCATTAAACAACGAAAAAATACCCCCACTACATCAGCTCCATTTTAAGTTAGTGCTTTAGAGCAGTGATTGCTTCCGTACAATAATTGTTTGGGAATGCGAACGCATGCTTAGCGTATATGAACACAACTATTTTGTTAGATTTTTATGTGAATGCACTGCTGTGTTATGTACAACGTGAGTAGAAATTTTTATGCGTTTTATGCATCTCAGCGGCTAAAAATAATTAAGGAAATATGAACGCGACTATTTTGTTAAATTTTGACGTGATTGCACAGCTGTTATTTACAACGTGAGTAGAAATTTTTTTTGCGTTTTATGCATCTCAGCGGCTAAAAATATTAAGCAAATGGAATGAAATACACCTCTTGTGTTGCGGTACACATATTGCTCTAAATATTTCAGACAAAAAAATTACGGTGACCTTTGACAAGATAACAGGACAGCGCGGTGACCCCGAAATTGTTATGTGATTCAGAGCGAGAAAACATCGCCTCGACTTGTGAGCCTGAGCATGCAGATGGAGCACTCATCAATGCCATTTATTCACTGAAATGTCTAGAGAACCCAGCAAAGTCTATAAACGTAGGTATTCCCATACGTGAGAAAATGAAATAGCGGGTACGACGGCTGGGCACATCGCACTGCACCTCTTCACAGCAGTTGTAAGTGTAAGAATAGAAAAAAAGGCAAGAATTTACGTGAATGCCGAATGAAAATGACGTGGGTCAAGCTTTCTTGACAATATCCGCTAAGCGTCACGCGATACTATATTCCCATTGATTTCGTTTGCACTGATTCAAGAAAACTCAATGTCAGCGTGACCGAGGCAACAATGTGTTCTGCGTGAGTGACTCTGGTCGAGGAAAACACAAAGACGGCAGACCTTTCACAGCCCAAATTCCACTGAAGCGGCTTCTCTCCAGCGGTTGCGATTATGACAATGGATGCCTGTAAATAAAGGCCGAAAAAAAGAAAAGAAAAAAAAACATTACCCGTACATGACTCAGATCAGAACATGAACGCGTCGATGCTCACGATATGTCAGTTTACGTGGTTTCGGGTGGGCAGGTGTGGGCCGTGCTTTTGGCACTGCTTTGAGCTTGTGCTGGCACGGAGGGCATCGGTGGCGGAGACGGGGAGGAGGGGTTGATGACACATACTAGGTCACAGGTCACGAGTCGGAGCTACCTGAAGTCCTGAACACACGCACGCTTGCGGACGCCGGCCCACACATGTGCTGACGAGTCGAAAGGCTCGTACGTGTCGAAAAGCGGCACGATCCCGATCGTTGCCTCATATACAGGGTGTTTCATTTTAGCTGCACCAAATTTGTAAAAATTGCCTGTGGCAGATCGCACAATTATAATCCTTGATCTAAACTACTCGATGAGGCGGCCATTACTTCCACGAGAAATCAAAACGTCTAATTGAGTAATTAGCATAATTACGCTAGTTAACTTTTTAATTAATGATTTTAAGGCACATCTTTCAATCTACGAATTATAGCCGCTGAGTTTGCAAAGCGTATCCACTTGGAACGAATTCTCAGGACTGAACCAGTTTCGAGATATTAATTTTTAACGTGTCCGACGAAATGTATGGGCGTTCCAGTTAACTTTTTGAGGAAAACGCTGTTTTATGCATTGAAGCACAAAGTTAACTGGAACGCCCATGCATTTCGTCGGACACTTTGAAAATTATTATCTCGAAACTGGTTCAGTCCTGAGAATTCGTTCCAAGTGGATACGCCTTGCGAACTCAGCGGCTATAATTCGTAGATTGAAAGATGTGCCGTAAAATCATTAATTAAAAAAGTTAATTAGCGTAATTGTGCTAATTACTCAATTAGGCGTTTTTATTTCTCGTGGAAGTAATGGCCGCCTCATCGCGTAGTTTAGATCAAGGATTATAATTGTGCTATCTGCCACAGGCTATTTTTAAAGATTTGGTGCAGCTAAAATGAAACACCCTGTATAGGAAGCTATGTCCCGGTGAACCGGCTCCGCTCTGTTATACAATCACCTTTCAGTGAGCCAGATTTACATCATGCGAGAACGTACTTTTAGAGCTCAGTTCCTAGAGCTCGGTTCCGTAACCGATCGAACGAGCACAGCGAAGGATGAAAGAGCGAACGCGGAGCGCAGCGAGTGATGAAAGACGCCAATAGCGAAGAGAGTGCGAGGAGGAAAGCGGAGGAGGAGGGAGGTGCAGCGGAAACATGAGGCGGGAAGCGAAGGAGGATAGTGCGGCGAAAGCGTGAGAAGCAAAGCCTAGTGCCGCGCAAGACGGCTTCTGCGTCCACGATGGCTACGAGATGGCGCCAGAGTAGCGGGCGCCGGCTGTACGGAAACAAAGCGCTGCATGAGCGGAGGTCTGTCTGCGGTGGCTGCTGTGGATCGCGATCTCCGCATTAGTGAGGCAGTCACGCCTCACTCCGTTTGCAACGTGCCCCACAAGACGTTGTCCACGCGTCGCCAGCCAATATATCGCGAAATCAAAACACGTATAGAGCTGCGCTCAAATTTCGCATTAGGGATTATCGTAATCGTTGGTTATTTTCTTTCCTTTTTATGCTGATCAGCTCTAAAAATATAAATTTTACATTTATAGATACTGAGATATTTTGAAACACTGTCCTTAAGAAAGTACGAGGTGGGGCCTTCCAAGGCATCTATGAGCAAGCCCAGTGAGCGCGCGCTGTCGTGAGTCTCTTGTGGATGCAAACCACCATTCCTCGCGAGGCGCGGCAGGCGCAAGGCGCGTAGACGTGAACTTGCCCGCGTCGGCAAGCGTACGTATGGTTTGGGCTTAACGGTTTTGGGAAGCACCCATATACAATCGGGCCTGCAGCTTTACAGTTGTCGCATGCGCAATCACCGTGGATCTTTGCCGGTGGTTCCCGGTAGCCACGGAATGCCAGGCAGCCTCGGACCTCGCTCCATCGTCGCTGGCTCTGGAGCGTAGGGGGTATCAAGGATCTTGGCTGTGTCTGATCTCCTTGGCTGATCACCGCCATATCTCATTATCACCAGCCGATTGGTTCCCCACCACACATGCGAAGCATGCTTTAGGCAGATCTCGTGAACTTTGGGAATCGGTAGGATCCGAAACTGCTCTGTATCGTGCCTCTTCAACTAAAGAAATTTTCGCGATGCTGAGATAACTACACCGCCTGCTAGCACCCTATCTGCTTCAACCGTTAGGCCACGATTGTTTTTTATTTACTTCACTAGACCGCAGTTGCACGCATACTCCTCTTGATCGTGAGCTGTCATTTCAGACGTCTAGCGCGTGCTTCACGCCGCACAGCAGTGGCTAGAGCATGTGCACACACGCCAGTTTCCATGAGGCCATAAACTTGTGAATGAAACGCACGTACCGCAGTCTATCGCGTGCATTACGCCACGTACAGGAAGTTGCTTATAAATGCGAGAGCATGCCCGTTTCTCCCGATACTTCCCTCGTAGCTTCTGTAGCATTTTAAGACTCCGTGTTGGACTGCATCAACTTCGTGATTGGCCCAAGTTGTAGCATAACAGGTTGCAATGTTTATTAACCAGTCGCCATGCCATCGCCGTCATCGTCGTCTTGCCGCTACCGTGACGAACATGCTCGCGTCACATGCATATACGCAGGGCTTAAAGTTAGGGATGCGTTAGGCATAAAGTTAGGGTGTTAGGATTGGGAGGGTCATCTATCGATACGCAGTTGTCTGCTAGGTATGCTATGCTACATAACGAATGAACGCAGGGCTTAAAGTTAGAGATTCTTTGGAAGGGACATCTATCGATATGCAGTAGTCTATGGTAGGCTACGTTACAAGACGAATCAGTGCACCGCGCTTTGGCGCGCCACGAATCTGCGAGGCCATGCTTGGACTTCGCGGGCCCACTGCTAGATGGCGCAGCGTGCCCGAAGAGAAGCACGAAAGATACGGCCTGCAGAACACGGCACATACGCACCGGTGCACCGGTTGAATCTCTGAGGCCACGCGATCTCGCAGGCCACGCAGGGACGTTGTGTGGACTTTGCCGTGGTGCAGCTAAATGACGCAGCGAGTCTATAACGAAGCGCGTGAGAGGAGCCAGGCTCTACTACACGCCTCATACACGAGGTGTCTTGTATATTCTGATATTTGGATAGTGTAATGTGTAAAACGGGCGTGCGTGTAGAGCGCCTGGCAGCTGGTGTATTTGGAAGATGACGAAAACGAGCGGTAGCCCTCGGCGCGAACGCGCGTGACGGCGCCAGAGAAACAGTCAGAAGAGCACCACCAATGAGAAGAAACCATGCTGGAGTTCTACGAAGGAAGAGGAGTAGCAGGAGAGAGCAGCGGGAGGGACGCGGACGTAGGCGCTTCGGAGAATAGAAGGCGGCTGGGGCGCTGTGGCGCGAGCTGGACGGGTGCTTGAAGCCGGGCTTACTAGACCTCTACCCAGTCGGCCAGTCATTCCCCACGACGTGGTTTTCTCGTGGAGCTGCTAGCTGTTGTCCTCTAGCTGCCAAGGATACTACAGAGCCGAGATGATTCCAGGGGTGTGGAGTTGCGGCAACGATGGGCTGCTGGAGCCATACCCGCAGAGTTTCCACCCAGCAATGGGGTCAGATAACGGCCACCCAGCGACACCTTAGTGATAACGGTGACTGAAGCGGAAGAGTGTTCAAGGAATAGCAAGCATGAGCACCGGACAACCGCTATGGCATCACTCAGCAGCATTCGGCCATTTAACTCCGCAGACTGATACCTGAGTGAACTCTCTGCGTGTGACGTTTCTCTGTACGATCGCGGTTGAGTGTTGTAGGCTTTTCCCTGTTGAAACATTTTTTTTATTTATCTGTGCGAATCGTTGTTATTAGAGTATGTTTGCTTATCTGTTTTTTTCTCTTTGTATTAAAGACGAATCTTTATGCATTGGCTTGATAACCGACTGACCTTCACTTTTGTTGGAGACGCACTTAGCGTGTTTTGATAAAGAAACATAAAGAACCTGACTGTTGCAGATAGTCAAAGTAGATGAGTTCCGTCTTAACTTCATTTTACTTCGAAAGCATATAAAATCAGAAATACTCGGAACGGTATTTTCCGTCTTGATCCGCGTCCATCATTTTAATCTGTGCCATCATCATACTGTCGCAAATCGTCGTCAGGCCACCACACAATGAGCAGGTTCATCTTCAAGAAAAAAGAGAAAAATAAATTTTGATCGCCCCAGGCTGCCCCATCATGAGATCTGCAGCTAGCAGCTGGAGGCGGTAAATACAGCGTGGTAGCGCAGCTTCGGTACTTTGTAATTTGGGCTGGATTTTTCTTACCAGGCAGGCTCGGCGAATAGCGGTATAGCGTCTTTGGTTGCATTATGGAAGACGAAGACTCCATAGCGTGTACGACAAAGAGAATGGTGGGTGCATCACGAGAAGACGTTTTTCCAGTGAAGATGGTGGTATCTGGAAGTGTCTAGAATTCTAACAGAAGACTGCCTTCACGCTTAAAATTGAACAAATTCAGTGATTTTACGTGCCAAAACCATGATCTCATGAGGCACGCCGAAGTGGGGACTACGGATTACTTTTGACCTTCTTGGTTTCTTCAACGTGCACCCAGCACGTTAAAGAACCCTGACAGTGCAACGTCAGTCACCAAACTATCGTGATGGGCTCTTTAGGTTTCTGTGATGTTTGTGAAAATGGCCCTTTTGCTCTCTCCATGTTTCCAGCTAGAGTCGTCTTGGAAAGTGGGCGCCTACGAAGCGAACAGCGACGCCGTCCAAAGCCTACAGGAGGTTACCGAAGAATATGGCTCCCCGATTAAGGGAAAGGACAAGCCTGCAGTGAAAATGGTAAGTTTGCTGTGATCATCTTAGAACTTATTGGCGTGTAGAATTTTGCGATGCTATGGTACAGGAGCGAACAGCACTTTCGCTGTCCTGAGAACGAGGCCGCTTATTCACTAAAAAGCTGGTACGTTAAAATTCTTTGTAAGAAAAAATTCAACCAATTCGTGGCCCAAGTATTTACAATGCTTTGTTCGCAAGTTCTTTCTGCCATTCTTCAGTATTTCCATCATTAAGGTTGGTTTGAATTTTCTCTTACGAACAATTATAGTGTTGATCATTTTTTAGAAATCGGGCGCTGGCTGCTTATTCTCAAAATTATCTTGCACTAGAATTGCTAGTATGACACAATATGAGCCTACCCTGCTTGCTGCTTGACATTAAATTAGCAAAGGCGGCTTGCCAGTACATAGAAAGAGAAAAATTCTCGCTCCTGATTAAGTTAAAGATTTGTATCTTTGTTTAGTATTTGTCGCATTCATGCCATTTTATTTAGCTCTTATTTTTTATCTTTTTGCAGAACATTGCCAATGTCAGTTTTATGGATACGCAATCTTTGTTATAATCGAAGTTTTAGAGAAACACTGTTTGGTTGACTGTCAAAGAATTAGAGAGATAAAAATATACCCAACAAATTGTCTGCCTCCACGTGCTACAATTTGGGTACCGCAGGGGACATTTGAGAATATGCGGCTTAATTGTGAGCCACAATTAAAGAAAAAGAATAACTAACTGCATCAGCGACTCTAGTGAGACGTTAAATGTCACCGTGTGGTGGCGTGAAGCAGAGGTTGAACACCGGGATCCTAATCTGAAGGCTCATAAAGATCAACCCTCGTTCAGTCGACTATATTTTTCAGGCTTGGATTGGCGCCTGCACCGGCGAAAGAGAGATGCCGAGAGCCAGTGGGGCTATACTAGCTGAGGTGCAACCAAATTAGGACCACTATGCTTCAACAAAAACACTCCCTCGGCAGAACAGGAATTGACCTCCATAGTGTAGTATCGGGCCAGTACCTCCATCATGACTCTCGCATTTAACCCAATAGACCTCATTCTCCAGCGGCGGCGGAGCACATGACCAAGGCGGCGGGCAGACTTGCGACGCGGCAGAAGGTGCCTAGAATTTCTGGATCCGGACAGGCCACCGTTGGAAACTGAGCCTGGCAACGTTTACACACGAACCCTCTGGTTATACATTATACTAATGCATGAAAAAGGAGAAAGAATTTAAGGGCATTAGCTTGCTTTCAGGTAGGGCTGAAGGTTGAAGAAAATGAGAAATGGGTCTATTTTACATATATATACGACTGTGGGAACACTGTTCCAATGGAATTCCTCGACGATTGCACGAGAAATAGTGTGGACGTAAAGGTTCGCGTAAATCGAACGATATATATAAAGATTTATAAATTTCAGTTCAAATTGCTGTGTATAGCTCTACGCACGGCCACATTGCTAAGGTCACTCCCCGGCTTTATACGAGGATGTTCGATCTGGCTGGTTTCTTTAACATTTGCGAAAGGATAGCTTCCTTTTTTTTCTCGTAAGTCCTGGTATTCATTTTTTTAACGGCGCGTGTGCCTAAACCGGTGACTCAATTGTTATGAAATTACGTAAACATGTCTGACTGTACAATTAATTGAGGAGTGACTGGGATACGCACGAAGGACCTTCATACGGTGCAGACCCCATCTTTAAATGGGGTCTGCTGTGCCCTTCAACGAAATTATGCAACTTTGATACGTTTATCAAGAGCCAATCGTGATTCGTGACTTTCAAAGGGATAAATGTCATTCGTCATTGTCACACTTATTTTTTCGTCAAGTTTGTTATATTGGATGTCTTGATAAATTTTATCTTCAGGCAGAGTCAAGGTAACACAGAAGCAAGCAGCGATGCCGTAGGACGCGACATCAGGGTACCGAAGACACTCTAAGCGGATTTCAGTCCAAACAAGGTAACATAATCGCCGCGCCCCGTATGCTGTATGTTCGACTGAAAGCTTGCGAGGGTCCGCCGACATATTGCGGCCTAATTAAGCTCGCGCGCGCGTGGGAGAAAGGCGGGGCTGAAGTGCGCTTCTTCTGTCGCGCGTGAGGCAGGGGGTGGCGGAGGCGAGAAAGGGAGGGAGGGGGGAGGGGCGCTTTATTCCGGCGGCGGACGCGCGGGCGGCGTATCTTGAAGGTGATTTGCGACGGGAAAGAAAGTGCGCGCCCGCGCGGGCCCCATCTTTAAAGCGATATCCGATGTGAACGAAGTGCACTAGTGTCGGTAGCTTCGTATACGCCGTGCTTTCATCGTTTAGTTCGCGTTGAAGGGAGAGACGGCGCGATAGTAAATTCGCTCGCTGCTGTGCCGCGCCTCCTCACTCCGACGTTTTGACAGCGAGTTGCCGCGGTCATCGAGCGAGATGTGTTAATGTGAACCGGTTCACGCGTTACACTGCGCTTGTTAATTTGGTTAGTAAGCGAATGTTTCCAAGTACCGCCAATAAAACCAATATGCTTAGTTCATATAGTTGTCTACTGATTTGCTATCGAAATTGATGTTTCGCCTTTCGGGCAAAACTGCGACATTTTTTTTTTTCGTTTTTGGTAAGTTTGTTATATTATAGGCCTTTCTCAATTTTAGCCTAAGGCACAGCCAGAGCAAGGCAGAAGCAAGCAGCGATGCCGTAGTACGCGACATCAGGGTACCGAAGACTGGGGACACAACCAGGAGCAGAAGGACGCTCCTGCCGGCACCTGTAAGTTATCGTGCCCACCGTTGACATTGACGATACTTTGCTGCCGATGCTATGCTTCGTCTGATGTCACATGTTACAAAAAGTCAATTGTAACAGTTGGCTATGGTGGGCTGTTTTTAGACTAGGATGTCTTTGTAGCTCCTGGGTCATTCATACTGCGATGATGTGTAATACGACACGGGTACATGTGCACATGAATGAGAGACAAACACAGCGCTTAGTTTCAGCAACGCTATTGAAACTGTTCAAGGCTGTTTCAGCGTTGCTGAGTGTAAGCGCTTCTTCTTTAAAGTCTGCCCATGTTGAGCAACACTTAATCCCAATTCATTATGTCGCGCAGAGTTTCCTTCTCCAAACACTAGGGGGGAATTTGGCGCTAATGTCTTGGTGTGCAGCGAGTATTTAGCATGGGAAATAGGGACAGATCATGCATTGCATAAATTAGATATTTCCGGCTCGTACCAATGTTGTAGGCTTTTACATTAACGCTCTTGAAGCTTATACTTATATAAGCCCGTAAATTTACGTAGTGCCTCGAGCGGCCAGTCGCGCGCCAATTTTGCGTGTATTCGCGGGCTTCTTTCAGGATCGAAAAAAAAAAGTTTTGTGTAGCACTTATTGAGCAACAGAAAGCTGCATCGGAAGTTTTTCGTGTTGCTGGACAATTTTCTCACCGACACTCTTTGTCTAATTATAATACTTGAGAAGTTCAATAAATTATCAAGACTAAATATGTAATTACGCGGAGCGCAGAATATATTCTGAGTATCTCTAAGCGATGGCAAACAACATTACTTTGCAAATCCCACACAGCAGAAATTTGCATATTTTTACACCTTGATGCATGATAGTTGGGACCCCTCTAGATTGCGACTGGTATACCTGTAAATGCACGGTAGTCCACTCTCGGGTGCCTTTAAAGGGCTAAGGCAATATAGGACCGCTGGCCGAAACAGGGATATGTTGCCTAGAGATACGTTGCAGCGAAGCTGTTGTCGACGTTAGACAAGCAAAATAGACGTTAGACAACCGCCACCGCCAAAAGCGACGTGCGTCACTCGCGCGCACACGTGTGCGGCCCTTCGGCAAGCGCAAGTGCCTTATTGAACTAATTCAAATTTTCAAAAGTGATTTGTGTCAGACAATTCGTAAAGTATGACATGCGCACAAGTTTTAGACATATTTTACAGACGTGATAGACACGGTGATAGTGGCTGCGGCCGCTAGGGGGCGGTACTCTTTTTGGACGAGCACAGAACGAGCCCACAAAAAATCCAGACCAACTAGAGGTTGACGGCTTCGCTGTAAAAGCCGTCGCCTCGTCTTATCGCTGCATGCAGGCTTCGGTTGTTCATTATTACGACGATCTGTGGAACGCGCGGCTTTAGGTAGACGCTGAGCCGTCTAACCACGCCTGCGTTACGGGTTTCGCAGAATCGTGTAATCGTGTCCTGCTCGCATTTTCTTGATCGTCACTCATTATATCACAATTGCTAAATGAAGCCAGCGAAGCGTTGCAAGCCTCCGCTTTCTTACAATGCTGGTCGTTACCTCGGTAGGCTCGAGCTAGGCAGACTCTCGCACAAGAACAGCTACTGACGAGCGTTTAGTGAATTGGTTTGAATAACCTTACAAAGACAGCACAGGTTTGAGGGCTGTTATAGGTAATTCAATGGTTGGATAATTGCGCAGAACAGAAAAAAAAACATAATACTTCACAGTATTTCTTTTCTCTTGAAACATTCACATATGGATGAATGCAATACTGCATACGACGTCACTTGACCGCGTCAGAAGCACTGAGGTGTTAGATCGAGAATGCTTTAAAATCTGTATCGAACGAAGAAAAAAATATGAGCACGTGGTATGCTGCATGCAGTGTTCAGTGTACGACAGGCAATGTTCAAGCGAAGTAATGCATGGTGAACATGCTTTACCGAACCTACATTTACAAGAAAAAAGAAATTTACGTATTTCTTTCTTATTGTTTAATGAATATCTATCAGTTTGTTGCGTGTAAGCTGTAGTTGTTTGTCACGGAGTTTCGAAAGCGTCAAACACATTTTATAGTTTTTCTCTTCCCTCTGCGAAGATGTGCACCAAGGGCTTCGAAAAAGGTCGGGCAACACTGGAGCGATCTGCAATGACTCTGGAAGCGACAGAAATCTCTCCATGTAAGTCGCAGTGAGCTCGACATTGCCCTTCTAGGAAATGGCTGTCATAGTGTTTCCATAGATTAGTTTTGCCAGTCGCGGCATATCGATCATGCTCTGTGGTTTTCCTCAGAGCTGGTTGTCAGAACTTCAACTGTGGAGTTTAACACGTTTTCCTATGCAAGCAATACCAGTCGGGTGTACTAAAAAGTTGTTTCACAAGGTGTGCTCGACAGTCTTCAAGAGTGGGAAAGATAACTAATCTCGCAGAATAACTTTTGCTACAGTGTGACGTACCTGCAGATGACCTAGGGTTAGCATATAGGCAAATAAATAATAAATGAGCTTTCCTTTGCACACGTACACTTTAAGAGTTCTTTAGTCGTAACGATGCAGAAAGTCTAATACGCATGAAGGGCGCTTCGCTAGATTTGTTTATTCTTAGGGATGAGAAGAATCCGCAAAAAAGGAACAATTTTGACTGCCTTCATGAATTGTGAAGTGCGTTTTAACTGTGAAAAACGAACTTCGTTCTAACCGTGAAATTTTTGTCACCGAAAAGTTTTGTTCAGTGAATATAAAATAGAAATAAGTTTAAGCTAAACGAATTCAATCTATAGGCAAATGTCATATTTACGT
Organism: Dermacentor silvarum; assembly: GCF_013339745.2. Classification (NCBI taxonomy): domain Eukaryota; kingdom Metazoa; phylum Arthropoda; class Arachnida; order Ixodida; family Ixodidae; genus Dermacentor; species Dermacentor silvarum. Next base: position 100,511,571 of record NC_051161.1, on the reverse strand, counting down.
TCGGGGTCAGCCGGCGTGATGAATGAAGTTGCCCGACAGCATTCTACACAGTGCACGATTCAGTGCGCCTAAATACCCAATCAGCGCTTGAATAATGCCTTCAAGATAATAAGAAAAAGACATCACCAGTCTTACTTTAGCGTAATACTGTAGGTCCCCGAACTATTCCCTGAAATTCCCACGTAAAAAGAAATATGAACGGCTCATAAACGCTTTGAGATTTCATTGAAATGCTGTACTCGTACTTTGTTTTACAAATGTTTTAGTATCAGTTGACTTCTTCGGATCTCTCATACACTCTAGGCTAGCCGGCTTGATATTTTGTTATGTCGCAGGATGATGAAAGTACCGTAGATGTAAGTGAAGGTTCGGGTCAATTAACATACTTTATTGTGACTCCATTTCAAACAATTCAGCTGAGTTTTGCTACGCAAGAGGGGTTTGCTGAATGAAGTCAGTGCCATGTTTTACTGAGACTTTCGATACACAACGTTGCGTTGGCAATGGTGAACAAATTCTTTTTTTTTCTCGTAGTGCCTGCACCCAATAATAATTTGTGGATTCGGTGTTTAAGTTCATATCACAAAAAAAAAAGAAAATGCGGTCGTGTCTTAACATTATTAATAAAATGCAGTGTAATTATGAGGCTTTAGTAAGACACGCATTACGTCTTTGAGCGGAGTTATCCTTGCGTTGGAATCAAATTACGTGTCCATGATACGATTACTCACATGCCCATTTAATTCGACGCTCATTTATTATTACATTTTTTAGTTCTATTCCTTTGTTTTGATCTTCAGGTAAAGCCGGGTCGAGACTGGTAAGGCCGAAGCGAGCAGGGATGTCGCGTCTTAAGTGACATAAGGATACCGAAGACAAGTGATGCGACCAAGAGCAGAAGGATCAGCCTGCCGAGAAGCGTAAGTAGTTCATGGCCATCTTTGAAATTAAGGACACTTTGCTGTCGATCCTGGCTTCGCCTGACGCCAGAGGTTACAAAAATGTTTGTGACGGGTGGCTATGGCGGCTTATTCAACTGGAATGAAGAGTAGCGTGTAATAGCTACATGAGCGCACGAAGGAACGACCGCCACGCAGTGCTTAGCTTTCAACAGCGCTCTTTGAACTTTGATGAGAAAAAATTTATTCGTCAGTCCTGCGAGAGTAAATGTCTGGCGAAGCTGTTGAAAAACTCCCCATGAAGTGCTGATGGGTTATGCAATGCTTTATTGCTTTAGGGTAAAGGTAGTAATTGTAATTTTGACAGCACTCCACCACCCATACCGGTGTTTCAACAATGAAATCAATTGCTGAGCTGGTTCATTTATATACGAAATGCGAGTGACGTCATTCCCCGCGTCGCAAGCTGCGGTCGCCGCGGCAGCTTGTACAATAGTAGTTCTTACCATGGAATGTATGCGGGGAGCGCTGCGTGCACTCATATAAATTGCCATAAATTATGTGGCTGATACCAGGCACATTGAGATAGGCAGTTTTGGTCTTGCATTGTTTTAAGCATCCTTAATAAAAGACTCTGGCCTTTTAATGCAATAGCTCGGTGCACTTTGACCACTAGACCACGATCGCTTTTTATATAGTTCATTAGGCCACGATCACAGGCATACTGTTTTCGTGCCGACACAAGCTAGCCTTTCAGACAGACTTCTGGCGCATGTAGGGCGTCGCTTAACACGAGCATGAGGACTGCATATGCGGCAGCTTCTACTGTCAGTATATCACGGTTGTTTTAAGTGCATCGTGTCGCATATTGTCGCGTTGTAGGGACGGTGAAGAACGCAGTCGCGAAAACCGACTCACAAAACTAACCCTTCATTAGGTGAACCTATGTCCAGAAAAACAAGTTACACTCAAATTACAACGAAAGCAGCGAGCACTGTCGGCGATCGTCGAAAATCTGGTCTGAGGGCCAGACGCATCGGGTGTCGGTGTTGGACTCGAGGGATGTTCCAGCTTAATCGCCGGCGCTCTCGTAACTTTTAGAATGTACAGCGTAATTAACTTGCGAGTTCCCATTGCTTTGTTCCTTTCTTTATCTTGAGCGTTTTTAGCCTTTCGCGTTTCACTCGTTGCACGAAGGCCATTTGGGTGATGGGGCAAGATGGGAGCGAGCGCGAGTTCCACAGGAGGATGCCAGCGACGGCTTCTATTCCAGCGAAAAGAGGCTGTCAAGTAGCAGTCATTGCTACATTGGCATTGCTTCCATTGCTTGGAATCGGCCGGACGGAACCTTTTGCAAGCGTTGTGGGGTGTTCCTAACAGACGGCTAACAATACAGCTGTGGAGGCCCAATTGTCGTGCTCCTTAATTTTCTGGATGACAGCACCATTGACCGGTATACATTACCAGGGGCGCAACGTAAAATTATGCCAAACTGTTTTGATTACCATTTCTGCAATCAGGCTCCACGATTTGTCAAAACATTTTGACCAACTTCGCCTGTCTGTCACGTGACGTCACGAAAACCGCGATAGCTCGCCGTCTGATATAACGTGTACACACGGATTATGCATGACTAAACCGCACTAAAGAAAAATAATCATTCCTGATTGGACGCCTTTTCACCATTAGCCCTCTGCTATTGGTCCAATGTTTTCTGGCTACGCCCACTTCCTGTCTGTCACGGTACCTCACAAAACCGCGAAAACTCACCACGTCAAAGTGACGTGTACGCGAAAAAATGCATTAATATGCCGAACAAAACTGAACATTTTTTTGAATAGCCACAGACTGCCCCGTTCCGAAAGGAATAGAAGATTGCTGCCCGCCGATTGCTCAGGCCCTCGCTACTCGCACCTGCCGGTGAGAATGTATTTATTTGCGCATGATAATCCTTTTTGCGTGGCAGTAAAACGTTATCGAGCCCTTTCGGCATGCATACGACATCGCTCTGTCAACTCTTTCTTGCTGAAGATCCGTTTTAGGGCACTCTTATCCTTCCGTTGCACGCCGCCGCGATTTTCGACCAGCCACCGCAAGCTAAGTAAGGCGAAGCGGACCAATCGGAGAAGCCGGCAACTCCTTCTTAATGCGGTTATCTATTTTCACTGTGTTGGCTCGGCCCCATATAAACCCTCTCCACTAGAGTGTGCTCCTCGCCTCTTGTCAGCCAATTAGATAAGAAAAACCGGTGAGTGTAGACAAAGTTATTGGTTTTGAATGCGAACAAAGGTGACCTCCTATAAACTAGGAGTGTTTGATTGGGTTGTTCAGACAACAACGCTGCGGGTCACCGCCCGATGCTTGCGTCGGTGGTTACGTAAATTTGACGTCAGGAGTGTGCAATCAAAACAGTTTGGAATCATTTTTCCTTGGAGCGCCCCAGGTATACATTACAGAAATCCTTCGCCTCTTGTCCTCGTCGCCACATGGAGATTCCATGTTCTTTTGTTCCTGGCAGCAGCACAGTTACCAGATAATTCGGATAATCTGACACCTTCCACAGTTACCACCACACAGTTACCTGATTATAAGTAAGTAAGGTCAGTTACTGAATGTTTGCGTGCGGATATCTGGCACATCGCTGCCAATGTTTGTTATTGCTTTTGCTGAGATTGGTATGGCATCCTGCACGGCTCCAAAATGGTTGGGGGTCGCAGCCTGACTTCTTGTTCTACATGGCAATAACACTTGATGTGGCGGTAATTCAACACACTTTAAGTAACAGTCGTAGTTCCATAGCAGTACCGTGCTCCCTTCATAACTTAATAACAAAAAATGGCTCCGTCTTTTCGTGCTGCGCTGCAAATCACGTCGCCTGCCGTGGTTACCCAGTGGCGGTGCTGAGGCGCTTCCGAACTCGAGGTAACGAATTCAATGTCGGCCAGGATGGTCCCATTTCGATGTGGGGAGAAATGCAAAAATCCGGTTCTACTTTTGTTTACGTGCACGTCAAAGAACTCCAGTTGGTCAAAATTAATGTGGCTTGCCTAATAATCAGATTGAGGGCTTGTCAGGTAAAAACCCCACAATGTACCCTTTATTTTTGCAAATGACGTCAAGCCCTAATATATTGTTACGCCCACGAAAGGTGTCTATTGAACAGCCAGCCAGGCAGGGTTAGTCGCGACGGCCTTGATCAGCTGAGTCCCTGTCAAGATTCAGCTAGCCTGCTGCACGTCGTCTTTCTCTTCACCCGTCTTGGATGCCCCACAATCTGCTAAGGCGTAAACCTAGCACGCACGTAAGAGTGTCACAATATATATTGTAGTGACGAGGAATGCCCGGCGCTGCAGACACATCGCCAGTCGTCCGGGAGGCGCGAGCTCGAGATTGCTTAGCTGCTCTGGTTGAGACACGCTGCCTGTGGCTCTCTTGGCCTGTATTGAAATTAGAATATATATATATATATATATATATATATATATATATATATATACATACAGCTTGCGGTATCGTGGCTGCAGCGCGAGGTAGGAGGCAACAATGCAGTGAATGATATCGCGTATTTTAGTTGCAATCAGCGAGTGCTGCACAGCCAGCCGCACAAGAAACCTCGCCAGAACGGCGGATTCCTCATACTCGCACGTGATGCGTGGATATGTGCAACTCAATGCAGTGACCACTCGAGCGCAGAAGCTGCGCATGCTGTCGGGGCGACGCCTTGCAGGGCGTATAGGCGTGGTGGTGCTTACCTGATCGTGCTTATCGGTGGTGCGAATGCTGAGAAACGCGTCATATTGCAGCCGGACTTCTCTCTCGCGCTTCCTTCTAGACATGCGGCGCCATCTAGTGGCACTGCCGAGAAGCTCGCGCATGGCTTCCGTGACGAGAAGCGTGGCGCGCCGGTGCCAGTGAACGCTGAGAATTGTTCCCTCGCTTGGCCGCACACTCGGTGGTACAGACTCGGTGACCGAAGTCGACGAGAGGTTCATCGAAGAGTGGCACGTACCCAGGTGCGCAGCTCGCTAAATCGTTGGCGTGAAAGACGTTCGTCGGCTGGCTGTCTATAGATATATGAGGAACCCTTGTTACGTGGGTTCGTTCTCGCTCAGTTTCAGATAAGTTTAGGGATACTTTTCGTCATTGTAGTGTGCGGCTCATTCCCAGCAGAACACACTTGGTTACTTACGCAAGTTGGCGTCAAGGACGTTCATTGAAGAGCTTGGACACACCTACTGGCACGTACCCAGTCACCCAAGTTGGCAACAAAGAGGCTCATTGGTGACCAGCACAGACCGAGTGCCACATACCAAATCACACAACTTGGCGTCAAAGAGTTTCTTGGAACAGCAGTACCTAACCTGACCCGCGCCAACAGTGACCCATTTCGGCGTTAAAGAAATTAAGCGCAGTACATACATTCACACTGCCGCTTAATCCGTGACCCGCGTTGGTGCAATGGTTGTTTTCGAACCCTGTTACCTCAGCACAGCAGGCTGATGCGCTACTCATTTAACCGCTGACATCTAGTGACCCTGGTAGGCGGGAAAACGGTTAGACACAGGCATTCAAACGTAGATAGGTGGATAGAGAGATGGATAGATGGATAGACTAAATGAAAGATAGATAGAACGTTGACCGATGCGATGCTTTTCAGAGCAGCCGCCGGAGACACAGCCGAATCACAACATAAGCCAAAAAGATGAATCGTATATAGAAATGACGACGACGATATGCACAAATAGCGCTCACACGCGGACAATTTCACAACAGCGGGCGATGCGAGCAGCAAATGCTTCTGGAAGGGACGCGAATGAAGCAGCAGGTGCTGGAGTGCATTGTCCAAGACGAAAGATGGTGCACGACCGAACACAAGGAAAAAGGGATTGCAGATAGTTGTGCATTGCACGGCTAAATTGTAAGCGAACGCAACGAAAGGTAGAATGTTGTCCCAGTTTGTGTGATCGGGTCGAACATACACAGACATGTAGGACAAAATTCGATGAAAACGCCCTGTAAGACCATTTGTTTGCAGATGGTACGCTGATATGGGTGGTGTCAGGGGACTGGAGGACTCCACGAAGAAGATGCGAAAGGAATGTCTTGCCACAGTCATTCGGGATGACACGAGGTGCGCTGTGGCGCAAAACGAAACTTTGCACGAAAAACTCGGCGGCTTCGGAAGCAGTACCACAGCGAAGAGCTGCTGTTTAAGCATAGCGCGTTTGATGGTCGATTACGGCAACGGTCCAGCGGTCACCAGCGGGCGTGACTGGGAGTCCATGCCCACAATTTCGAAGGGGGTGGACGGGCAGGGTAGAGGCTGTAGAGGACCGGTTGAAAGAGATGTCGAGCGTTCTCTGTGTTGGCATGACGTGCAGGAGCCAAAGAATTTGGCGACAGAAGTGGAAAGACCCGGACAGAAACGGCGCGTTTTGATGCTGTCGTATGTCTCGTGAAAGAAGTGGCCAGCCGTCGCGTCGTCGTGAAATGCTTCTTAAACTTGGGAGTCGAAGACAACGAGGTATGACTGGGACCCATCGGTTACCGCAAGGATGGTAAATTAATTGAAATAGCGGTCCACCTTGAGGTTTAAAACGTTAAAAGCTGTCGCCTTAAGCGACTGTTGGTGGCTCGTGGTAGGCCAGTGTGCCGGTCGGTCAGCATACGGTAGTATGGATCAGAACGTTGGAGCGAGACGAGGTCAGGAGATGGAAGTGAACTGAGGCAACCGACTGTACCAGGTTACTGGGCGTGTGCTTGTACGTTTGACTAGACGGTGAAGTGCAGACCGATGGCGAAGCATGAACGTTTGGCGACATTTGGCAGCGCGACAAAGCATCGGCATCTTGATGTTCGCCGGACCTATACGTGACAGCAAAGTCATATTCCTCCAAGCGCAGTACCCAACGGCCGAGGCGTCCAGGAAGTTCTTCAGTGATGTCAACTAACAGTGAACATGGTGGTCGGTCACAATAGTGAAATGGCAGCCGTAGCGATAGGGTCGAAATTTTTCTATTGACTCCGCGATGGCGAGGCATTCCTGTTCTGTGATGGTATAGTTGCGCTCAGCAGGAGAAACAGTGCGACTTGTATAATCCACGACATGCTCTTCAGACTTATGATTGCGCTGCAGCAGGACAGCGCCGATTCCATTCCCACTTGAATCAGTGTGTAGAATAGTTCAGGCGGTTGCATCTAAATTACGGAGCACTGGCGCTGACGTGAGACATCGTTTGAGGGTTTGTAAGGCGGCTTCACAGTCGTCCGACCACACAAAAGATGCGCTCGAAGCCAGAAGTTTGTGTAGTGGAGCGGCGATGGTGGCGAAGTCACGGACAAAGTGACGAAAGCAGTAAGCTAGTCCTAGAAAGCTGCGGAGGTCTTGAGGTGTAGTTGGTGGCGGAAATTACAACGCTGAAGCGATCTTATCGGGATCAGGCTGAATGCAAGCTTACTGACGACGTGGCCCAATATTTTAATGCTTAGGCTTGGAAAGCTACACTATTTAGTATTAGTTGGACACCGGCCTTTGCTAGACATATGAGAACTTAAGCCATGGAGTACGGTATGTATTAAATGTTCAAACGTAGCTGGCTCATTATTGCACTCTTCAAAAGACCTCACTTTAAACTCTAAAAGGCCATCAGGTGTAGCAAACGCAGTCATTTTTTTACCAGGTTCATGCATCGTAATTTGCCATTATCCGGAGCCTAAGTCGAGGCTGGGAAAATACTCGGCACCTTGTAAGGTACCCAAATCGTCGTCGATACGAGGCATTGAATAAAGATCCTTACGGGTAATTTTGTATAGCGACCTATAATCGATGCAAAAGCGCACAGAACCACCTTTTTTTACAAGCACTAGGATAAGACCAAGGGCTTGCTGAAGGTGTTATGATGTTGCGTGTAATCATGTTGTTCACTTGTTCTATAATTTTTCGTTGTGAAGACAACACATGGTACGGGCCACGATGAATGATGCGAGAGCTGTCTGTTTCGATTCGATGAGTGGTTACAGTGGTCTGACTCAAGCCTCGCGAAGAAACGTCAAAACAAGCTGCATGCTTCATTAAGCTGGTGAGTAGGGCATTGGTCGGGATCGGATTGAGAACAGGAGGGGTATTCTGTAAGAGTACACCAAGTAGACTGTCCACTTCGGCTGGTGCGATTGGCTCTTGCATCACGAGCGAGGAGGAGCCAGCCAGTCTCCTCTTTGCTCGTGCCGCTGGAGCCCATAGACGACAGCCGAAATGGACAGTCCACTAGGTGGACTCTTGCAGAATACCGCCTCCCCCCCATGCACTCAAGGTGGCCCTAATAGCATCAGAGTGGCCTTCTGCGGGCGTACAATGCGAGAAGGACGAGACAGGCAAAACAGTGACGACACATACTGGCGCAACATTGGCGAGGTTGATGACAGTAGACCCTTCCGGCAGTAATGGTGGCTCAGGAGTCATGTTAAGTGCGGTGAAGCTGGCATAGCCGCGCGAGAACCGGACCAAGGAAGAGGCGACGGCGAGTCCTCGAGAAATGCAGAGCTGGGGCGGTATGACGAAGGCGTCTCCGTCGACAATGTCTCTTGATTTGACAGTGAGAATGCGTTCTTCGTCTGGTGGGATAATAAAATATACTGCTGTAACGAGGTAGGGACACGGGAAATCGAAAACGGGATAAGTCTCGGTGTCGTTGATGTGAATCCTTGGATCACCACACCAAATAGCGCAGAAGCAGCGGACAGGAAGTCCTATCCTATTATCACCTTATGAGCGCACGTTGAAAGCACAGCAAGTTGTACATGATGACGAATACCGTCTGTAAGGACGTGAGCGGTACACTGTCAGGTAGGATAAATAGGAGCGTCATTGGCACCACACAAAACCAGACCAACGTATGGAGTTTGCACTTTTCGCAGACGGAGGCACAGTTCACGATGAAACACAGAAATAGTATCTGCAACATGATCTACAAGAGCTTCGACAGAAACACCTTCCACATTAACCGAGAGTAAATTGGCAGGGCGAGCAGGAGGAATGTGACAGTCCGTTACTATGCAGTTTCTCCTCGAAATGCTACAGCCTCTAGTTCTCCGAACGGCTGTCCACAACATTGGAAGCAGCACGCAAGGGCGATGAGGAACGGCGGTGAGGTGAGGGAGAGCGACGCCGATGCGAGCGGGAAGCTCGAGGCATGTCCTGGGAAAGTGAGGGAGAGCCACCAGAAGAGGTTTTCTACGGTCCAGGTGCCCTGTCTCGCTCATGGAAGCGTAGCTTTAATCGGGTAGCTTTAAGGCCACCCGATAGGCCCGACGCATCATGGCGTCAATTTGGTCGCGTTCTTGCTGATTTAGGTGATGGTAGGGGAGGCCGTAGACGATTCGACTCACTATCATACTTCGAACGAGCTTGAGAGTATCTTCTTTCCGCATTCCATGGCGGCGGGTGGTGACACGGGCAATCATGCGGGCCACTTGTAGCGTTGTGTTGCGCAAGAGTGTGAGGGTATGTGTGGCGCGACGGTTGGATTGTAGCCACGCACCTAGCACTCGGATGATGGAGCGTTCGGGGACGAATTTGCCAACGAGGAGGACCCGGATGGGGTTTTCCTGGGCAGTCTGGCGGGGCTGGGTTGTGGCTTGCTGAGTTCGCCACTCTTAGAGCAGCTCGGATTTTCGGTGGAGCAGGCCAGCCCGCGGGCATGGACATATTGCTCGACACAAGTAGCGGCTTGCTGGAGGTTGTATTCTTTTTCGCCGAGGGAGCCCTGGGTAGCCCAGACCGTGATATCGTCCTCATACATGGCATGGCGAAGGCCCTCGATGTGTTGGAGCTGATGATGCCAGGCCCACCATGGCCACGTTGAAACGGAGGGGGGAGATGACAGAACCCTGCGGCGTACCCTTATTAGGGACTACGAGGGTGTCTGATTGGATCGTCCCCATCCCGACCGAGTCAGTGCGATCGGTCAGTGATGCTTTGACGTAGTTGAGGACACGCTGGCCGCAGTTCAGGGCTGCAAGGCCTTCGATGATGGCTGGATGGCTAACGTTGTGAAATGCTCCCTTGAAATCAAGTGCCATGATAACGTTTTCACCATAGCGGGGTACGGGTTCAATGACTTCCTCTTTTAGTTGGAGGAGGACGTCTTGAGTTGACAGATGCGCACGGAACCCGAACATCGTGTGTGGGAGCAGGTTGCCATCTTCAAGGTAGGTCTGAAGGCGGAAGGTGATCACGCGTACGAAAAGCTTGTCTAGACATGAAGTAAGGGAGATCGGACGCAGGTTCTCGATTTGCAATTTCTTGCCTGGTTTCAAGCTAACGATCACCTCGGCATGCTTCCACTCCGGGGGGATGATGCCGTTCTGCCAGTGGGTGTTCAAGAACGCCGTGAGATCTTGCAGGGCGGTGTCATTGAGGTTTCGGATAAGCGAATATGTAATGCATTCAGGCCCGGCAGCAGTGTTGCGTGTGCTTGCGCGGACGGCCGCATACACTTCCTCAATCGTTATGGGGCGGCCTAGGAGTGCGTTTGGGGAGCCTTGATAGACAGTGTTGACAGGGGGTGGGTTGTGATCACCAAAGCATTTCCTGCGGAGCGGGTCGAGAAGGTCGTTGTCAGTACCGTCAAATGTGTGAATGAGGCGATGGACGGCCTTGTTCCAGTTTTGCTGCGGGTGGGGTCGATGAGCCCGAAAAATGCACCACGTGCGCGCCGTCCCCAAAAAGCCTTAAGGTTGTCCGTGAAATTCGCCCAGTTGAGTTGGGCTAGGCTGGCGGCGTATTCCTCCGCTTGGGTGGTGGGTGAGTTGGGCAATTTTGACTTTAAGTTTGTGATTATGTTTTTGAGTCTTCCAGTGGCGGAGTAGACTGAGACTTCCAGCGGCAGAGTTCGGCTTTAAGTTGTGCGAGTTCTTTCTTAAGCTGCTGGTTCTCGTGGGCCAGTGCTTCGTATTGAAGTGTGGGTGGGGGGTTGAGCGCGGGGCGACGGGGGTTTCTGCCACAGTTGACCAGCTTACCGTTGCGGCTCTGTCGGGCGGAGGGGCGGCAGGCCAGCCGGCTGGTCCAGCGGAACCCTTCTTTGCAGGCCGGTGCGTTGGTCTAGGGTGGCGTGGCGTTCCGGCTGGGTGCGGGAGCTGCGTTGCGCTGGCTGGGAGGGTTGAAGCTGGTCCAGGCCGGCTGGTGGGAGAGGCGGAAAGAACTGTGATCGGGAGCGGAACCGGGAAGGGGTCTTTGAGAAGTCGTTATCGTTGGTGAACCACCGGCGGCCGCGCTTGGCGGCTGGCGTTGAGGGGTTCTACTACGGCGAAGAGTTTTGAGACGTTGAGGGCACTCCGTGGCCCGTGAGAGGTGTCCCTCCTTACAGAACTTGCACTGAGGAGTGCAGAGGTGGTTCTCAGTGGGGTTCAAAGGCCACACTGGCGGCACACGGCAGCGTCAGGGGTGGGGCAAACGTCCGAGCGATGATCAGGCTGGTAGCACACCTGGCACACTTGTCGGGTTGGACGATAAGGGTGGCACTCTACCTCCCCCACCCCCGTAGTAGAGAACGTAACAGGGCACAAGGGAGTCTTCGCAAGTTATAACGACCGTCTTCGATGTCCCAAGCATGCGGGCTATGGATAGTAACGCCCTGCGTCCGCACTCGCAGGTTAGCTTTGAGTTCATCTGGAGAATTCCAGGGTCCAGACCATGTATAACACCCCGTAGAGTGTTGTCAGGGGCCGCTACATAGGTGTTGAAGTCATGATTGCTCCCGCCAAGGGCGTGCATGGACACTGGACGAAGGAGCTCAGCTGTTTCAATGTGTGGAGTTCTTGCGATAATAATGTTCGACCCTGTACGGATCCGCACAATAAAGTCGTTGCGGGTGCACTTGGGATGGTAATTGCAGGCTGCGACCACAGCCCGGCACACCTGGTGAGTTGTGAGTGTCTTGATGGTTAGGCCCTTTTTGGGGCGCAGAATGATCTTGAAGTCGTTCCGAGGTAGCGGCGGCAGCCGGCGACGCGGCGGGCGCGTCTCTCCGGGCGAACTCTTGGCGTTGGCTGCGGACGCGTCGCGCGTCGCTGCCGTTTGCGTGGTAGGAGGCGAATTGTTTACCTGCGCGTTGCTGGCAGAGCCTGGCGGGTACTGAATTCCGGCCGGCCCTGTAGCCTGGCCTTTCAGTTCTCGTGCTCGGTCCTGGCGCTTTTGTTTTTGCTACTGGCGCCGGGAGAGTCCCAATTCCCAGTTGGTGTCGGACTGTGTCCTTTGTTGTTGGGCAGCCTGCCGGAGTAGCGGGGAGGAGGCTCGGTCGTCGTCACTGGCCGAGGTAAGTTCCTCCAGCTCCTGTAGGTCCGCGAGCTGGGGCGTTGGGTGGGCTGGAAGGGGCTGCATGGCCGGAGATTGTCCGGCTTGTAGACCCGATGTCGTAGGTGGTGTATCCATGGGATTAAGGAGGCCACGTCACGACGCCTAGCAGGTCATTGCTCGCCGAGTGCGAGCTAGGCCTACTTGCGAGGCTTAGCGGGTCAGCGCCTGCTTCGTTCTTCTCGAACCAATAGGAGGAGGTGGGATGGTCTTGCCGGTTGAGAGGGGGGTCCTCAGGGTCCCGCCGATAAGGGCTCGAATCTCCGGCACAGCGCCTGGGGCGATAGCGAGGTGGACCGGTCAGAACGGGCAAATGTAGCGGAGCCGAGGTGACGTGCGACCGCTCAGCGCGGCGGCCATGGTGCTCTCTCCAGAGTCGGCGGCACAGGCAGCAGGAGGCCGGCAGGGCTGCGCGCATTCGTCGCAGTGGGAGAGCGGGCACACACACGCACACTCTAGGGTGCCTCGATGCCCTCCTCGCTCCCGTTCCACAGGGAAGTCGCGTTTGCTCTCCACCGTGCGTTTGCTCTCCGCCGTGCGCTTGCTCTCCGTGAAAGCGCGTGTCCCTCGACCTCGCGCGCTTTCACTCGCACATACAGCATACAGCCAATGACAGTTTTTTTCTATTGCCAGACGCGACCACCGAAGAATGAACCCTTAAAAGCTTCGCTGTAAAAATCACCGCGCAAGCACTCTGTAACGATGGTTAACCAGAGAGGAGTAAAGGCTCGCCTCACAGCATTTCCTCTTCACCCGATGAAGAGGTTTATATGACGAAGATTGACTTGTTTCAATCATAAAATAAAAAAAGAAAGTTTAATAAGATGACTACGCCAGATTACGCTGCCGCTGGACGATTCAGCACTTCGAGTAAGCTTAGATTGTACCACTGATTGGGTTCCGCTGCGAAGGAGGCGATTGGAAGCTAGCGAACGGGATTGATAGCGTAGAAATTAGCTATACTCGAGGACAACGTTCTGTGGTTATGAAGAAGACTAACATTTGCTGAGGTAAAAGGGAAGGGGTTTAGGAGCTACATGGGTGGAGCTCCAAGTCCAGGGCACCACTGGCGTCTGCCGCCAGCCGGACGTGGTCCAGAAGCGGTAGTTTCACTTCCGGGTCCAAGCTTGCGGTTATGAAGGGAAAGCTACGGAGGCATAGCGTGCACAAGTGGGAGCACTTCTGAAAAAATTCTCGTGTTTTAATCTACGCTAGTTAGGCCTGGGGAAGAGAAACACCTCATTAGCCACATGTAAATAAATAAGAGAACGCACTCACTGAGTGTACAAGTTTACTTACATTCCGTATGTTCCGTTCCGCGTTTGGGAAAACGCGAAACCGTCGCACGTGGAAGCTTCGTCGATTGAGTGTCTGTTCCGAGCAACCAATAGCACTGTCAAAACACTGCCGGACTACTTGTGCGGTAACACATGTGCAAGAACCACGCGCCCGTAGATATCCCTTCATAGCCACAAAAACCTCCATATGTGCGTTTGTCAGGAGGTGCACGGGCTACCGCTGCAAACAAAAGGTGACGACGAAGAAGAAACGAGTGGGATCTTTCAACGGTACAAGAAAAAGAGTGGAAAGAAAAAGAAAAGACGCCGAAGAGCCTCGTGGCGCGCGCGTGGAACGCGGAGGTGGCGCCATTGAGGTAGAAGCCAGTGGAACAAGGCACCAGGCGGTGGTGATGGTGAATTCTTTATTTCGCCCAAAAAGAGGAGACCAGTCGAAGGACCGGTTGTGCTGGCTTAGGAGGTCAGCGGGGATCCCTTGGGATTCCGCGGCCTGCACCGCACGCTGGATGAGCCTGCGTTGGTCTGCTGGATAGGAGGTACGTAGGAGGGACTCCCGCGACTCTGGCTTGTTTGCGTTGTCTGTGTTGTAGTGCGTAGAAGTTCCACGCCGTGTGTATGAGAGTGGCCGGACCTGAGCAGTGTTTGCACCGAGGTGTTATTTGCTGCGGAAAGATTTTACTGTATAAGATGGGGTGTGGGAAGCTGCCTGCTTGTATGTAGGTTTTGCCATTGGACGGCCTCGCGTCTTGTTAGATCGCGGTGTGCAGCAGTTGCTGATTCAGCAGCAGCAGCAGGCTGTCGGGCGGCGGGTACCGAGCTCCTGCCTATGCCTGGAGCTCCTGAGGCAACTTTCTACACCCTGAGCTGGTGTTCAGCGGGCCACCGAGCACGGTCTCTGTGCTCTTGTCCTACGGTCCTGCAGTTCCGTCGCAAGGATCGCTTCTTGTGACGTTGTCTGGCCGCCATTCTGCAGTGGGAGTATCTTAAACCACACTTGGCATACGCATCGGTCGTAGTTCTCCGACATTTCCCACTAAAGTGTTTGCGAACTCGTTTATCACTATGCAACTTAAAGTGTTCATAGTCTGGAAAATCAGTTCTGCGAAATGCTGCAAGGTGGAGGAAAGTTCGTGAATGCGAAAACTTGACGTCCTGGACTAGGACGAATTTTTTAAATTCAATTGCGAAGATTTCTTTTTGAGAAACCCGTAGGTGTTTCGTTTGTAGCTTAGCTAAGAGACGGCTAGCTGTCCACTTTTCCCTTTGGTGCTTAGATTGCATTTTGTTGGTGCGCTATGTACATGAATATTTACAAAATGTGTGTTTATGTGGGACAGAAGGTACGCCTTTATTTACTGAGTGTGTTCTTACTGAATATTTCCAAGGAGCTCTCGCAGTGAATATGCCTAAACGTGACCGCGATCTATTTATAATACAATGTGGTACTATAAGGAACCGAGGGGTCGCCGTGGATCGCCCGGCCGAGAGGACCAGCGCAGCCGGCTTCTAGAACACTGCGCGTGCCGTGCTTGCGCATCGGGCACGCGCCGCCCACGTTTAATTTCGTCGCCTTTTGCAGCCGGCACCAAGGCGCCGGCCGAGGGCGCCGACCTGAACGTCGATCCCCGCGTAGCGGCGTCGGTGGGCGCGACAGTATCTCGAATGTAGACGTTTCTAGAATTACCTTCACAAATATTGTAGCTGCAGTATAAAGTGAAGCGGGGGATCTGCAATTTTATAAAATCAACAGCGCGCTTCACTGGTGCTTCCTGGCACTCCATTCGGTCAGAGCCGCCTTTATTAAGGAGGCGTTTATTCGGTGAACGCTGTGTCATAGATGATCGTAACTCGTTGGCGTTTGATTATAATTGCACGTTACTCTCTTTGCACGCTTTGTGTAGAAGCCAGTCCACGTGTATCATGGCGACAGGACGGGAGCGAACAGCGACAGTCCCCGGGGCAATGGGTTGGTGCCAATGACGGCTCATGGTATCATGTCGAAGGACGCAAGTAAGTTTGACATGGCCGCTTTGAAAGACCCGGCACTGTATGCTACTCGTGCCTGGCTGCACCTGATGCGATAGCATTGTACGTAGGCTACATCGCTACACTATAAACGTTTACGTGAGATAGACTGGGATCATTGTTAGGAGAAAAGATTTGTCCCACATGTTGCTAATTGAAAAAAAAAAAAAACATATTGCGTTGCCTTGCAGCGAATACTTACGACCACGAACGACTTGGAAATAAGAGTCAAGGTGCTTTGCAACATGTCCTAAATACACCTTCACCTCTCAGCAACATTTACCGCTAGCCCAATTCACCTGCCCAGCTGTATTGATTCTTTGCAAGTCACTCTTGCACACACCCAAAAGCCTTCAAACACGGCAAAAGGTGTTTGAATCTCAGCGGCCGCTATAAAAATAAATAAGGAAATGAATATATAACTTCGCCTTAAATACAAGTCGGACGGGACAGCGCCTATCCTGTCTGTTTTTCTTGTCTCATTTTTTTTTGCGCTGTTTCTACGTCAAGATGCGAGAGCCTTCCTCATTTCACTGCTCCACTATAAATCGACTGAACCCGTGCCACGTGATGTTCTCCAGAGATTCCCCTTGTTGCAAACTCGCGATCACATCCAGTACATTCGATGTGGCTATTGGCTTTCTTCCGCTCATGTTCCTCCATTGTTTATTCGATTAGCATTATTTGCGAATCTAGCTTCACCCATGTTGCGGTAGGTTTGCGTGTCTGTCCGTTTGTTTGTATGTGCGTATCTAACCTGTTTCGCGCCAACTTGGTTCAACGAGTAGTGTGAAGTCCATGCTCTAATCGGTGGATAATCGGTTTGTTGTGTTGAGGGGACCGCAGGATCGAAACCGACCGTTGGACCAACATGGGTCTTTAGGTGGGTTGGCACTTGGGTATGTGCCGTTCTCCAATGAACCTCTTTGTCGCTAACTTGGGTCACTGGACATGGATCACTGGTCATTTGTCGCTCTTCTGCCTGTCTCTCTGACGACGTCAGCTTGGGACAGAGGGAAGCGCTGGAGCGGAACCCAGCTGCAGTACGCGCATGGTGCATGACGCGTTTCAGTGCTGGCATTATACAGCATGTCGATCGCTACGCTGGAGGCCGCGCGTGCGCCGTTGAATGAATGCTTGACAACGACGGTGTTCTTGGGTCTCGAGCGTTCGTGTAGTTAATATTGCAATATAAATTGTTGGACGGCGACGTTAATTCCTGTATTCAGAAATGCACATTAAATCCGTGCTTGACTTTATCTAGACGACGCCCGACGTGAAAGTGTACAAGACACTCATTGCGCTTTCTTCGGCGCATTCACGGTGAGCGTTATTTCGACCAAGTCAACCGTGAGCTTCAGGTTAAGGTGCATTTCTGAATACGCGGGTAACAGCATCGTTCAACTTCACCGGTCCCGCTTTTTAACAGCGCTGCTGTGACAGCTTTTTGTTTCCCCGCGTAGCGTTCGTAAAAACTCTGCCTAGCGATGACGTCACTGCGCATAGCTTCACCTCGCTTTGCCTTGCGATAGCCATTCGATAGCCAATCAATAGCTAATCGATAATCGATCCATAATTAATAAATTCCGGAAAATGCTGGGGATGACGTTTTATAGTGCTTAGCCTAGCCCAAATGCGTGACCAATACCTTGCGATAGCCAATCGATAGCGAATCAATAGCTAATCGATGAATAATCAAGAAATTCCGGGAAATCTTGGAGATGAATTGGTAGTGCTTGGCCTAGCCCAAATTAGTGGCCAGTACCTTCCGATAATAGCCAATCAATAGCTAATCGATAATCGATCAATAATAAATAAATTGCGGGAAAGTATAACCCGTAAGGCCAGGTGAGCTAGGTGCCGATCAGGTCCGCTGTTTATTTAGCCTTGCGCCACTAGTGCAAGCTACGCAATCCTTTTAGCAGAAAAAAAAAAAAAAAAAAACGGGGCAGCGTTTGTGAAAGCGATCTGCGATGGGGATATAGTCTAGGTGCACCGAGTGGTGGTCGCTTCATGTGCGCTTTGATCTCGCCGCTTGGTTCGCGTTGAATCGAGAGGTAACACGAAAGCCGATTTGATCGCTGCTGCGCTTCCTGACGCCAACGTTACGACAGCGAGTGTTCGCAGACATCGAGTGAGATGCTCAGGTTTGCTTGTGCGCGTGTGACACCATGCTCGTTTATTTAGTTAGAAAGGAAATGTTTACGAGTTTATACGGGCAATAAAACTACTATCCTTACTTCGTATAGCTGTCTAATAATTTTCTATCGCACTTGATGCTGTGCCTTTTTGGGCGAAACTGCGATATTTTGCTTTTCACGCTTTGCAGAGGAGCCAGTCGAAGATGACCGCTGAAACCGGGCAGGACGGAAGCGAACAGCCCAGTGCCATCGCAGTGATCGCAGCCTTCCGTCTACTTTTCCCGAGGGCGAGGGCCTTCGATAATGGTAGACGTGGTCGGGGCAAGTCCGAAGAGAACAGCTGTTGTGTCCGAAGTGGCATAAGGACACCGAATACTGGCTGTGCGTGGCTTGGGGGACGCACAAGCCTGCCGAATGCAGTAAGCTCATCTTGACCACCCTGAAACTTGCTCGCTCTTAGAATAGTGCGATGTTCTGGCACAAGAGCAATGCCACCGTTCTGTCCTGTAAGACGTGTTCTGTTAACTTTCTGGAGGTTAGTCTTTTTTATCCGTCAATGCTTGAATGCTCTCGTGTCTACATTCTTCTCACGATCACTCTTTTACCTAGAATAGGTGGTATGCTAGTTGTAAGGTTACGCCAATTTCTTCGGTAGAATTAAACTATACTAAGCAGGGTGACCATCTTACGCGCAAGTCTAGATGCCCGTCTGTCAAATCGCCGAGATTATTTTCGTCGCCGCGAGGGAAGTGAGTGCCGGAGGAGAAAGGTGCCTGCAGGTGGAGAAGAGAATCGCAGCGTTCGCGCCCTTTCCGTTTCTGCTTCGACGCCGCGGTGCTCGCTCTGCATTTTCGAGGCGTCTATGCAATATGAGCTTTCGCTCTGCATATTGATAGCAGCAATATGCGCTTTCGAGATCAATGTAGCGTCCGCGACCTCGTTCACGCCCTTTCCGTTTGTGCCTCGACGCACCGGTACATATTCGCGGTGTCCTTACGCGTGCTCGTAACTTCATTATCTTCATTATCTCGCGTTTTAGTTCTAGTGAAGCATGTTATAGTAAAATTCTGTCAATTTTCGAACTTCAGGCAAAGACAAGACCGAAGCGAGCAAGCTAGTGTTGCCGTCTGCAGCGACGTGAGGTTACCGAAGACTGGCCACAAGATCATGATTGGAAATGATGCACCTTGCAAGATCCGTAAGCTCTTCGTGGTCACTTTTGAAACTGTCGAAGCTTCGCTGCCAGTGCTTTACTTCACCTGACTTCATAGGTTAAAATTAACTACTTGTAATAGGTTTGTATGAGGTTTTATTGTGCAGACGAAGGTGGTAATGCCGGGTTGTTGATATTCGTGTTACGATGAAGTGTAACGAAACACAGGGACAGGCACGCAGGAAAGTGTGACAAACACGGCGCTTAGTTTCAACAACGCCGTCAAAGCTGGTCGGTAAAGCTGTTTCAACGTTGCAGAAATTAGGCGGCGATTCTGTGTCCTTCCTTCCCGTATCAATGTCCCCTCATGTGGGTTATGTTATCTAGATGTTTCCTGCTCACAAAACTATAGAAAATTATGACATTAGTAAAGACCTTTAGCGTGTCACGTATATATAGGGGCTGCTCAATAGACGTTTTCACGAGGGCGCTTCCGACGGTCTGGCGTCGAGAGTATGTGTCAGTGTTGCCTGTTTGGCCTGGACTGTGAGTGCCTTGCGCTTGCGTTGCGGAGTGGTAGCTCTCCTTCGATGTTTCCGTTTATTTTTGTCACGAATGACTTACGCTCGTAAATAATGACATATACTCATCAAGAGGCTACAGGCCAGCACTGTGCACTTTATGGGTGCCCAAACAACTAGCGGAAAATAATGATTTTGGGGACTATAGTGTGTCCACAACACAGCACTCCGCGAGACCACTACCGATGTGGTATGGTCGCGCTTCACCGGCTTCCTGCATCACCTGAGGACTTAGCATTTCAGTCTAAGATGAACCAACGCACACATAAGTTAAATAACGCATTTTGGCAAGCCCTTTTCGGCACATTTCCCAATAGGTTGCGAGAATTTTCAGCTCTTCGATGCAATATTTTCTCGTATGTAGTGGCATAGGCTACATTTGTTATTATTTCAAACACGACTTCATTCCAGTGCCTAATAGGGGGATCACACGGCGCACTTTTGATCGTGATCGAGCCCGATCTGGATCGAGAAATCCTTTGCTCAATCTGTGGAAGGGAACCAATCGTGGTCGAACATTCTGATCCAGATCGAGCTCGATCGCTATCAAAAGTGGCCGTGTGACACCGGTATGAGACAAATCGAAGCATTCTGCAAGAGAACTAGTCGGTAAATACAGTTCGCAGCGATCTGTAAAAATCGTGTCCTATGGAAGATGTATGCAGCCCCTGTGTCCACCAAAACATTGTGTCTACGGTCACACGCGCCCTGCGCGGGCCTGCACATAAAGGTAATTTCGAGATTTAGCACCTCGGCTGTATCAGTTGCGCTGGCATCTGTGATCACTGTCGCGCGTCGGTTCGCTGCAGGTACCGCGTTGCTCGAGCGCTACGCTTCTGCTTTGACCTTTGGTTATAAGCACCCTGCGCTCCATCAGATCCAATAAATTTTGCATGAGTTGTTGGGTTGCGTCGGAGTCATATGGAGTAACAACCGCATATATTTCAACCGCTGACACGCGTCGGCGGGCCGCCAGCGCCTGGTTGTAAGCATTGCCCGACAGCTACGTACGCACCTGCTGTCGGTAAATTAGGTAACCCTCAACCGCGAAAGGTAATGGTGATCACATTAATCGACGACTACAGTCACATGTGCCCAGCAATCACAATGAAAAATACAGCTGATTAGCACGCCCAGTCTCGACGAAGCAGACATGTCTGCCGCCGCTACCGACGACAGAACGCCACGTCCACTGGCTAGGCGTGCTGTTGCCATTGCACTTCACACTGAGTGCCCAAGCGAGCACGTGAAACATGTAACAAGTCAAGCGGCACAAGACAAGCGAAGCGGAAGAGAACAATCGAAATAATGCTCGGCGAAGATCACATAACCTAAGTGCAGCCGGCCTGCTCCCGCAAGGCTCACAGTCCAAAATGGCGGCATAACATGTTCTGACCCTAGGCGTCGCCCGTGCCGGGCAATGGCGCTACTCAAACGCCGGTTTGTGAAAAGGTCTATATGACAACCGCCATCTGTCAACTTGCAGCGAAATGCCATCCGCCATCTTGTCTAGGGTATGGCAAAACGAAACTCCTCGCTCTACAACGTGGCTACACGCAGAACTGCTGCTTTCAGCCGTGTTCTCTGGTGTCCTCCCACTGCTTTTTTTTAAATTATGGGGTTTTACGTGCCAAAACCAGTTCTGATTATGAGGCACGCCGTAGTGGGGGACTCCGGAAATTTGGACCACCTGGGGTTCTTTAACGTGCACCTAAATCTAAGTACACGGGTGTTTTCGCATTTCGCCCCCATCGAAATGCGGCCGCCGTGGCCGGGATTCGATCCCGCGACATCGTGCTCAGCAGCCCAACACCATAGCCACTGAGCAACCACGGCGGGTGTCCTCCCACTGCTGTTCGCTGCTATATGCAAATCAAGGGGTTCGTGGCTACTCCGGCAACGATCTAGGCTTCTTTTTGTTTCGGCGATAGAGAAAGAAATCTGCGAATAAATTAAAATGTGAATGCTAAACAGTGGCCAAAGCGGACGATGTTTTCTATCTCGTTCCCCTGTGTCTCCGTCTGTACTGTGACATGCATAAAAAAAGGCCCTTAAACAAAAAAAGTCCCCCAATACATCAGCTCCATTTAAGTGAGTGCTTTAGAGCAGCGATTGCTTCCGTAGGATAATTGTTTGGGAATGTGAATCTATGCTTAGTGTATATGAACACGACTATTTTGTTAGATTTTTATGTGAATGCACTGCTGTGTTATGTACGTCATTGGAAATTTTATGCGTTTTATGCATCTAAGCGGCTAAAAAATAATTTAGCAAATGGAATGAAAGACACCTCTTGGGTTTCGGTACACATATTGCTTGAAATATTTCAGACAAAAAAAAATTACGGGAACCTTTGACAAGACAACAAGACAGCGCGGTGATCCCAAAATAGTAATGTGATTCAGACCGAAAAAAAAAGTCGCTTTGACATGTGAGCGTGAGCATGCAGATTGAGCATTCATCAATACCATTTATTCACTGAAATGTCTAGAGAACCCAGCAAAGTCTATCAACGTAGGTATTGCCATACAAGAGAAGATGAAATAGCGGGTACAACGGCTGTGCACATCGCACTACACATCTTCACAGCAGTTGTAAGTGTAAGAATAGAAAAAAAAGGCAAGAATTACGGGAATGCCGAATGAAAATGACGTGGGTCAAGCTTTCTTGACAATATCCGCTAAGCGTAATGCGATACTATATTCGCATTGAGTTCGTCTGCACTGATTCAACAAAGCTCAAGAAAATCAGCGTTACCGAGGCAACAATGTGTTCCGCGTGAGTGACACTGGTCGAGGAAAACGCAAAGACGGCAGACCTTTCACACAGCCCAAATTCCACTGAAGCGGCCTTTCACCAGCAGTTGCGGTTATGACAATGGATGCCTGCAAATAAATAACAAAAAGAAAAAAAAAACATTACCCGTACGTGCCTCAGATCAGAACATGAACGTGTCGATGCTCACGATATGTCAGTTTACGTGGTTTCGGGTGGGCAGGTGTGGGCCGTGCTTTTGGCACTGGTTTGGGCTTGTGCTGGCGCGGAGGGCATCGGTGGCGGAGACGGGGAGGAGGGGTTGATGACACATACCAGGTCACAGGTCACGAGTCGGAGCTACCTAAGTCCAGAACACACTCACGCTTGCGGACGCCCGCCCACACATGTGCGGACGAGTCGAAAGGCTCGTACGCGTCGAAACGCGGCGCGATCCCGGTCGTTGCCTCCTATATAGGAGGCTATGTCCCGGTGAACCGGCTCCGCTTTACGGTGAACCGGCGCGCCTGGCTACACAGCTACGGCGTTGTACAATCACCTTTCAGTGAGCCAGATTTACATCATGCGAGAAAGTGCTTTTAGAGCTCAATTCCTAGGCGCCAGTCGGCGTCGGCACCCTCAGTGTAACCGATCGAACGAGCACAGCGAAGGATGAAAGAGCGAACGCGGAGCGCAGCGAGTGATGAAAGATGGCAATAGCGAAGAGAGTGCGAGGAGGAAAGCGGAGGAGGAGGAGGGTGCAGCGGGAACATGAGGCGGGAAGCGAAGGAGGAGAGTACGGCGAAAGCGTTAGAAAAAACGCCTAGTGCCGCGCAAGACGGGCTCTGCGTCCACGATGGCTACGAGATGGCGCCAGAGTAGCTGGCGTCGGCTGTACGGAAACAAAACGCTGCATGAGCGGAGGTCTGTCTGCGGTGGCTGCTGTGGATCGCAATCTCCGGATTAGCGAGGCAATCGCGCCTCACTCCGTTTGCAACGTGCCCCACGAGACGTTGTCCACGCAAGCCAATAGATCGCGAAATCAAAACACGTACAGAGCTGCGCTAAAAATTTCTCATTAGGGATTATCGTAATCGGTGAATTTTCTCTTCTTTTTATGCTGATCAGCACTAAAAATATAACATTTACATTTATGGATATTGAAACATTTTGAAACACTCTCCGTAACAAAGTACGAGGTGTGGGATCTTCCAAGGCATCTATGAGCAAGCCCAGTGAGCGCGCGCTGTCGTGAGTCTCTTGTGGATGCAAACCACCATTCCTCGCGAGATGTGGCAGGCGCAATGCGCGTAGACGCGAAGTTGCGCGCGTCGGCAAGCGTACGTGCGGTTTGGGCTTAACGGTTTTAGAAAGCACCCATATACAGTCGGGCCTGGCGCTTCGCAGTCGTCGCATGCGCTATCACCGTGGATATTTGCCGGTGGTTCCCGGTAGCCGCGGAATACCATGCATCCTCGGACCTCGCTCCATCGTCGGTGGCTCCGGACCATAGGGGGTATCAAGGATCTTGGCTTTGTCTGATCTCATTGGCTGATCACCGCCATATCTCTTTATCGCCAGCCGCTTGGTTCCCCACCACACCGATAATTTTAATGCGGTGCATGCTTTGGCTAATCTCTTGCGCTTTGCGAATCGGTAGGATCCGAAACTGCTCTGTATCCTGCCTCTTAAACTAAAGAAATTTCCCCGACGCTGAGATCAAAACCCCGCCTGCTAGCGCAATATCCCTATGTGCTTCAACCGTTAAGCCCCGATTGGTTTTGCTTTACTTCACTACACCGCAGTTGCACGCATACTCCTCCTCTTGATCGTGAGCTGTCATTTCAGACGTCTAGCGCGTGCTTCACGCCGCACAGCAGTGACTAGAGCATGTGCACACACAGCAGTTTTCATGAGGCCATGAGCTTGTGAATGAAACGCACGTACCGCTGTCTATCGCGTGCATTACGTCACGTACAACAAGTTGCTTATAAACGCGAGAACATGCCCGTTTCTCCCAT
This sequence comes from Dermacentor silvarum, assembly GCF_013339745.2. NCBI lineage: Eukaryota > Metazoa > Arthropoda > Arachnida > Ixodida > Ixodidae > Dermacentor > Dermacentor silvarum. The sequence continues at coordinate 100,487,349 of NC_051161.1, read as the reverse complement.
ACTTCCCCCGTAGCTTTTGTAGCGTTTTAAGACGCCGTGTTAGACTGAACCAACTTCGTGATTGACCCAAGTAGTAACATAACAGGTTGCAATGTTTATTAACTAGTCGCCATGCCATCGCCGTCATCGTCGTCTTGCCGCTACCGTGACGAACATGCTCGTGTCACATGCATATACGCAGGGCTTAAAGTTAGGGATGCGTTGGGCTTAAAGTTAGGGTGTTAGGATTGGGAGGGTCATCTATCGATACGCAGTTGTCTGCTATGGTATGCTATGCTACATGACGAATGAGCGCGCCACACATCTCGGAGGCCAGCCACACTTGGACTTCGCGGGCCCACCGCTAGATGGCGCAGCGTGGCCGAAGGGAATCACGAGTGTGATCGGCTGCAGCACACGGCTCTTACGTCTGCAATCACTGACACCATGCGATCTTACAGGCGACGCCAGGACGTTGTGTGGACTTTGCTGTGGTGCAGCTAAACGGCGTAGCGTGTCTATAACGAAGCGCGTGAGAGGAGCCAGGCTGTAGTACACGCCTCATACATGAGGTGTCTTGGCTGGCAGCTGATGTGTTTAGAAGATGACGACGAAAACGAGCGGTAGCCCTCGGCGCGAGCGCGCGTGATGGCGCAAGAGAAACAGTCAGAAGAGCACCACCAATGAGAAGAAACAATGCTGGAGTTCTAGGAAGAGGATTAGCAGGAGAGATCAGTGGGTGGGACGGGGACCTAGGCGATTCAGAGAAGGAAAGGCGGCTGGGGCACAGTTGTGGGAGTTTGACGGGTGCTTGAAGCTGGACTCGCCAGACCTTTACCGAGTCGGCAGAATTTCGTGGATCTTCTAGCTGTTGTCTTCCATCTGGCCAGGATTCTGTCGAGGCGAGATGTTGGTAGGGAGGGGTGCGGAGCTGCGGCAACGATGGGCTGCTGGAGCCATACCCGCAGAGTTTACACCCAGCAATGGGGTCAGATAACGGACTTCGGGCGACACCTTATTAATAACAGTGACTGAAGAGTAGTGTTCAAGGAATGGCAAGCATGAGCACCGGACAACCGCTATGGAATCACTCAGCAGCATTCGGCCATTGAACTCCGCAGACTGATACCCGATGAAATCTCTACGTGTGACGTTTCTCGGTATGATCCCCGTTGAGTGTTGTAGGCTTTTCCCTGTTGAAACATTTTTTGTAGCGTTCACTGGCCTAGCCAAGCCCGTTTCGCGCGGCACATCAAGAGCCGTGCTGCGCATGCGCAAGGGTCAGTGATGTCACACGGCATGCGCACCGGAGCCACCGGAGCCGGCACCTCTCGCGCACTCCGCCGCCGCCGCGCGCGGATCACCGGCGCCGGTCTGCGCATTCCAGAGGAGTGACGTCGTAGCCGTGGTAGACGCACTGGCGCCGGCGCGCGCTCGCTGTGCAGTCGCCGTCTGACACTGCGCTGGAGCCGCTGCGCTTCTGACTGGCGTTTGCCAGTGTGGTATAGCCATGGAGAAGGAGAGCGCAAATGCTGCTCAACAGCGCAGAAGAACGGAGAAGCTTGACTCATAAGAATAATCTTATCTTAAGAATAATATTAAGAATAAGCTAAGAATAATCAGCTGAACCTTTGCTAACGCTACGAATATCCTGGCATAGCCGAGCTAAGCCACTGCAACTTTTTTATTTATCTGTGGGGATCGTTATTAGAGTATGTTTGCTTATCTCTTTTTTCTCTTTGTGTTAAATACGTATCTTTATGCATTTGCTTGATAACCGACTGACATTCACTTTTGTTGGAGACGCACTTAGCGTGTTTTGATAACATAAAGAACCTGACTTTGCAGATAGTCAAAGTAGATGAGTTCCGTCTTAACTTCATTTTACTTCGAAAGCATATAAAATCAGAAATACTCGGAACGGTATTTTCCGTCTTGATCCGCGTCCATTATTTTAATCTGTGCCATCGTCATGATACGGTCGTTAATCGTCGTCAGGCCACCTCATAATGCGCAGGTTCATCTTCAAGAAAAAAGAGATAAAGAAATTTTGACCGCCCCAGGCTGCCCATCATGAGATCTGCGGCAAGCAGCTGGAGGCGGTAAATACAGCGTCGTAGCGCAGCTTCGGTACTTTGTAATTTGGGCTGCATTTTTGTAGCGTTAGCTACACTGGCCTAGCCAAGCCCGTTTCGCGCGGCACATCAAGAGCCGTGCTGCGCATGCGCAAGGATCAGTGATGTCACACGGCTTGCGCACCGGAGCCAGCGGAGCCGGCACCTCTCGCGCACTCCGCCGCCGCCGCGCGCGACTCACCGCCGCCGGTCTGCGCATTCCAGAGGAGTGACGTCGTAGCCGTGGTAGACGCACTGGCGCCGGCGCGCGCTCGCTGTGCAGTCGGCGTCTGACACTGCGCTGGAGCCGCTGCGCTTCTGACTGGCGTTTGCCAGTGTGGTATAGCCACGAAGAAGGAGAGCGCAAATGCTGCTCAACAGCGCAGAAGAACGGAGAAGCTTGACTCATCAGATCCCGAGCTAGTTGCCTGGCAATTAGCGGTTGAGCGTAGGAAACAACCAGGAAAGCTAGGAATAATCAGCTGAACCTTTGCTAACGCTACGTATATCCTGGCATAGCCGAGCTAAGCCACTGCAACTTTTCTTACCAGGCAGGCTCGGCAAAAAGCGGTATAATGTCTATGGATGCATTATGGAAGACGAGAGACTCCATAGCGTGTAGCACAAAGCGAATGGTGGGTGTATCACGAGAAGACGTTTTTCTTGAGAAGATGTCGGTATCAGGAAGTTAAAAATGACGTACAGCGCGAAGGACAAGGACTGATAGAGATGGCAAACACTTGTCGTCTCAGTCCTTGTCCATCGCGCTGTACGTCGTTTTTATCATGAATTACCAACTAGCTCAAGCAACCAGCCTCGTTCAGTTCATATCTGGAAGTGTCTAGAATTCTCACAGAGGAATGCCTTCAGGTAAAAAATTCAAAATAATTAAGTGGTTTTAGATGCCAAAACCATGTCATGAGGCACGCCGAAGTGGGGTCTACGGATTACTCTAGACATTCTTGGGTTCTTCAACGTGCACCCAGCATGCATGTTAAAGAACCCTGACAGTGCAACGTCAGTCACCAAACTATCCTGATGGGCTCTTCAGGTTTCTGTGATGTTTGTGAAAACTGACTTTTGCTCTTTCCATGTTTGCAGCTTGAGTCGTCTTGGAAAGTGGGCGCCTACGAAGCGAACAGCGACGCCGTCCAAAGCCTACAGGAGGTTCCCGAAGACAATGGCTCCCCGATTATGGGAAAGGACAAGCCTGCATTGAAAATGGTAAGTTTGCTGTGATCATCTTAGAACTTATTGGCGTGTACAATTTTGTGATGCTATGGTACAGCAGCGAACAGCGCTTTCGCTCGGTCCTGAGAACGAGGCCGCTTATTCACTAAAAAGCTGTTACGTTAAAATTTTCGTAAGAAAAAATTCATCCAATTCGTGGCACAAGTATTCACAATGCTTTGTTCGAAAGTGAATACTTCACTATTCTTCACCATTTCCAGCAGTTGAGGTTGGTTTAAATTTTCTATTACGAACAATTCTATTGTTGATCATTTTTTAAAAATCGGGCGCTGGCTGCTTAGTCTCAAAATGCTCTTGCGCTAGAATAGCTAGTATGGCACAATTTGAGTATGGCACAATATGACACAATTTGACACAATTTACTCTTTCATACGTATGTGCCAAGCAAGTGCTAATATTAGTGTTATAAGTGTACAAACGGCTTTGTCTATTATTCGCACCAAGGTTGCCCTTGAGTGCGCGACACTAAACCAGAACCTGTCATGACAGTTCTATGAAAATAATTCCAGGTTTTCTTCCGTGATCATTTCATTTTTTTGTGAAAAATTTCCACAGAACGATGTTATTTGCTGAATTTTACGTCGGTGCTAAGGGTTACAGGACTAAAAAGTATTTTGTGCAACTTTAATAAAGAAAAATGTTCCGACAACGCAAAAACGCGAATTTTGAACGAATGTGTGAGACGTTCGATTTATGGCAGATTTTGTTTCGCATCTGGTTTTCCACCGTTTCGTTAAATTTATACGGCCCTCAAGTGGCCAAAAAATTATTCCCCCTTGAAGTAGATCGGGAAAATACTGTGCAAGTAATGATTTTTTGCAATTTTTGTAATTTTTTGAGAGAAATGGATATTGGTCGACCGCCACGGTTTGTTCAGTTGGCGTAGAATGACCCGTTAGTTTTCTCGCAGAACCATGTTTCACCTACTTGAGCAGACGTTGGAAGCACGTCACGTCGCTACAATGTTTTTCGGAAATAATATATTGGGAAATTAATATGAGCAAGGTATAAAATGGCTATGATTTTTTGCAAGAAAATCTTACATGGTGCATTGACACGCATAGGACATTTGACGGGCAATAACCAACATGTTTCACTGCGAGTTAATCCTTTCACATGTGGCATACACTGCACACAATTGTGTAGCCGACTTGAATGGGCGCAGGAAGTTGACGCCAGATGTAAAGCTGAGAAAATTAACAATGTATTTCGATGACTCCATTTCAGTTCATTGTTTTTAGTATAGAGCTAACCACGACGTCATAGCTGAAGATGATAGTACTATGTTGTACTAAGGCGTTCGACGTGCAGCGTTCCGTCAGCAGTGGTGAAATCGTTTATCGTAATGCCTGCAGCGAATAATTTATTTGCGCATCGGCTTTGAGTCGATGATTCGTTTCTTTTTCTGAAAATAAAAACAAGGAACGCAGAGCTCTTTGACTTCAAAAGGGATAATGAATTGCTCTAATTAGGTTGAAATTAGAACACGCACAAGGCATCGTCGTGCCAACTTCACCTTCTTTCAATGAAGTCTTAATCGCCTCTGAATACAATTATATAATTATAATCATTTACCGACAAGCCCATCGTAATTGGTCATCTAACTTTTTTGTTATCCGATTTTGTGTATTTTGTTAGGCTTGTCAGTTTTGCTCTATTTTGACCTTCAGGAAGAACCTCAAGGGAAGACCGAGCTGCCCAGCGATGCCGTATGAAGCGACATGATGTTACCGAAGACAGGTGCAGAGACCAAGAGCAGTAGGACGCCCGTGCCGATATCGGTAAGTCCTTTGTGGCCACCTTTGAAGTTAACGATACTTTGCTGCCGATGCTTGGCTTTATCTGACGTCACAAGTTACACAAAATATTCGTAACAGGCGGCTATAACAGGCTATTGCTTGAATGACGGTGGCGGTGGTGGTCTTGTTGGTCAGCCATAAAAAATTGGAATAAAGAGTGCATATTGAGGATAGATGCACAGGAAAGGACAACCGACATACAGTGCTTAATTTTCAACAACGTTCTTTCCACTTCATCGAAAGGATGCGCTGTGTTTCAGTCGCTACTTGCGTCCATGTCACCGCGTTGTGAAATGTCTCTGCGCAAGGTTAGAAATCTGGCTCTAGTGTCTGGCATGAAAGCGATAGACAGGCAGCAAATAGATTGGCATCAACTTGGTCCTCCGGGTTTGCAGCAATGTCGTGGATTTCTGTATATGTTATCGAAGGTTATTTTTCACCACGAGTTTGTGGTATTACAACGATTAATGCAATTGGATGTGCTCTACTATTCGAAGGTGTTTCAGGACGTTGCAAACAAAGGCGAAATTTCAAACATCAATGATGTCAATGCATTGTTTAAATTGCTTGAAGAGCATTTGAGTTTGCGGACTCGCATACTTTGTTTCGTGATTTATGTATGCAGTGGGAAAACACGCCAGAACAATATATACAAAAATAGATAGAAATAAAACTTTGTGAGAAAGGAGTGCCAGAGCAAGTCATCCACAAATAACCATCAAACGAAAATGTTGTGGCCTCTGAGAAATTGTGGCTGCCATGACTGCATTCTTGTAAGGAAAACGGGACCAATTTGAAATTTGTATCAATTTGTATGAAATAGGTACGCAGAAGCCCGTCTGGGAGAATCGGGCCGGCAAGACGGGAGCGAACAGCGACAGCGCTCGTGGCGTAGGACGCAGACAAGTTGGACGCTTTAGCTGCCAGTGCCTGGCTTCACCTGACGCCGTAGCGTCGAACGTGCTCACTGTCCGTGACAGATTAACTGTCGAAGCCTGGCTGTCACTACATCCGTTACTTTTTTTCGCATTATAGACTGTCACTATTGTTGGGGATAAGAGGAACCCCAGGGCGTGCCAAACTGTTCCTAAAAAATGTATCGCCCCTCTAACGCAGGGAGCATCGATTTTGTCTCAAGTAGATTTGCATAGGACTCTCTCTGCCCGAAATGTATTAAGCGATATGAATACGAATCAAGCTTGCTTGATATTAACTAGAATCATTGTTACGCGCTATGCCGAGCATGGAAGATTGCGCCAAAAAGACGGTGAAGACGACGATCTGGGTAGCGCTCGTGTTGTTGTTCTGCCATCTTGCCTGCAGCCGTCTCTCTCTGTATATATCGTGTAAATAAAATTTTCCTATCTCTTTCGCTACTCTCATCCCCGTGGCATTTTGGTGGAAGGTGCGGGGTATCCACACGGTACAACGGAGCTCCGCAGCGGCCGACGCTTGGCTTTATTCGCGATGGCGGAAGAGGTGTCTGCGCCCACCGAGGCGGCTGCAACGACAATGGTCGTCCTGGCTCAGCTAAAGGACCCAGGCACATTCTGCGGGACTGACAACGTCGACATCGAGGACTGGCTACCCCTGTACGAGCGTGCAAGTAAGAATAATACCTGGGATGAGACGATCATGTTGGCAAACATATTATTTTGTCTCAAGGGAACCGCGAAGGTGTGGTTTCAGAATAATGAAGAGGAAATTGGGAGCTGGGATGCATGCAAGGAAAAGATGCGTTCCCTATTCGTCAAGTCCACAGGTAGAAAGGCAGCAGCAAGGAAGGAGCTGGCATCTCATGCGCAGACAGCGACAGAGTCATACCTGACTTATGTACAGGGCGTGCTTGCCCTTTGCCGCAAAGCCGACGACAGCATGACGGAGTCTGAAAAAGTAGGCCACGTGTTAAAGGGCATAGCAGATGATGCGTTCAACCTGCTAATCTGCAAAGACTGCGACACCATCGATGCCATCATCCAAGAGTGCAAGCGCTTTGAGGCCGCCAAAAGTCGACGCATTTCCAGTAATTTCGCCCGACTTCCGAACACGGCAGCAACGTGGTCCTGCGAAGACGTACCTGAGCCGTCGGCGCCGCTCACCGTGGAACACGTGAAAAAGATCATCCGACGTGAAGTTGACGCTGCGTCTCCTGCTTCTACGTGCGGCCGTACTTGTGATCATAGCTCCCAGATGGTGCCACTAGTCCAAGCTATCGTTCATCAGGAGCTCTCCAATGCTGGCCTGGACTCGGTGCGCCGCAGCTCCTTCGCAGCCGATCGACCGCCGTCCCTGACTTTTCGCACGCCCAAAGCCAAAGGCCGCCTTTCCGTACTCGCAACCCAGCCGAGTGGAGGACTGCTGATGACCGTCCCATTTGATTTAACTGCCGTCGTATTGGACACGTTGCCCGCCATTGTAACAGCCGGTGGTATTGGTATCAGGCTCCCTATGGAAACAACCGTCACCCCGACATGGATCATGGCCGATTTCAGCCCTACCACGAGCATCCCCAAACCATCGCTGAAGACGCTCCCCCCATGCCGTATCGTCGTTCGCAATCCCCACGTGGTAACCAGTCCCGTTCGCCGTTGTCGCGCCGCCAATAATCTCGCTCGCCCCAATTCCGCCACCCTACGTCGCCGATTGAGCGACTTCCTCGGGAAAACTAGACGATGCAGCTCCCAGAGGTGATGCTGCATAGACGACCCGCCTGCCAAATCCTCTGACCACACTGCAGACCAGACGAAATCTCATAGACGTTATACTGGATGACGCACATGTTGTCGCTCTAGTGGACACTGGGGCTCAGATATCAGTGATGAATTCGGAGCTTCGTCGTCGCCTTAAGAAAGTCCTAACACAACCCACAGTACCGCTCTTTCGTGTCGCCGATGGCGGAACGTTTCCTGTGCTAGGGATGTGCTCCGCGCGAATAAGTGTTGCTGAGCGATCCACAAGCGTACTCCTTGCCGTGCTCGAGAAATGCTCCCATGACCTCATTCTCGGTATGGATTTTCTGTCTGCCCATTCTGCCCTTATTGACTGTGGAACCGGCTTGCTTCAGCTAGACCTACGGTGTTACCATGACGCTCCTACTGCACGCCAACCGCGCTTGTGCTCAGTGGATTACGTTCGGCTACCTCCTCAAGCCGTTATGTGTGTGAACTTGCGGTCTTGTTCGCCCATTCTCGATGGCGATTACATCTTGACCCCGATCGTTGACGTCTTATTCGCCAAAAACGTCGCTCTTCCTTGACACCCTTATTAGAGTTGCAGATAATCACACGTCTCTGCCCATACTGAACTTTAGCTGGTGCACACAACTCATCCCAAGCGGCATGACTCTAGGCCACATGGCTTCTATCGATGAGTGTGCCGTTTCTGCATTCGTCACCGACGCTTCTTTATCCTCTGCCCCTTCCTCTTTCTCGCACAATCTCGACGACAGTGATATTGACAAGATGATTGCGTCTGACCTCCTTCCTGCACAGACAGACGATATGCGGTGCATATTGAAGTCCTACCGCGACATCTTTGACTTCAATGACCGTCCTTTGGGACAGAAATCTATGGTGACTCATAAGATCAATACTGGGGACGCCAGCCCAATCAGACGACGTCTCTATTGCGTGTCCCATGCCGAGCGAGAAGTGATGCAGCGTGAAGTCGACAAGATGCTCACCAAGGATGTCATTGAACCTTCATGCAGTCCATGGGCATCACCGGTCGTCCTGGTGAAGAAGCAAGATGGCAGCTGGCGCTTCTGCGTCGACTACCGGCACCTAAACAAGGTAACGCGCAAGGACGTCTACCCTTTGCCGCGGATCGATGACGCTCTCGACTGTCACACGGCTCTGCATACTTCTCTTCTATCGACCTGAGGTCAGACTACTGGCAGATCTCCGTCGATGATCAAGACTCGTGAAAAGACCGCATTTGTCACGCCCGATGGACTTTACTAGTTTAAGGCAATGACCTTTGGACTGTGTAATGCCCCAGCCACATTTTAAAGGATGATGGACTCCCTCCTCCGTGGATACAAATGGTCAACTTGCCTGTGTTACCTTGACAATGTCCTCGTGTTCTCACCGACATTTGACAGTCACCTTAGCCGATTGTCGGAAGTTCTTGAAGTTTTCAGGCGAGCAGGCCTTCAGCTCAATTCATCCAAATGCCGTTTTGGCCGCCGCGGAATCACTGTGCTTGGCCACCTTGGGAGTGCTGAAGGCGTGCAACCTGACCCAGAAAAAATTCGTGTTGTCAGACTTCCCTATTCCACGTTCCACTAAAGACGTCCGGAGCTTTGTCGGCTTGTGCTCCTATTTTCGACGTTTTGTCAGGAACTTCGCAGACGTTGCCCGTCCACTCACAGAACTCTTGAAGAAGGAAACGCCATTTTCTTAGGGTCCTGAACAGGCCATTGCGTTTCACACGCTGACGACGTTACTTACGTCACCACCAATCTTGGCCAATTTGGACTCGTCAGCCCCCACTGAACTTCGCACCGACGCCAGTGGACATGGCATCGGCGCTGTTCTCGCCCAGCAGCAACAAGGTCGCGATCGCGTCATCGCCTATGCCAGTCGCTTTCTTCCCTCTTCAGAGTGCAAATTTTCGATCACTGAGCGCGAGTGCCTCGCACTAGTTTGGGCTGTCGGAAAGTTGCGACCATACTTGTTTGGCCGCACCTTTTCGCAAGGATACAGCTTTGACGTCACTTACAAGTTTGCCAGACTGCACCAGGATGCGTACTGCCTATCCCGTCATCCAGTGGACCCTCCCGACTTGTCAGCGCACGATTCGGACGCCTGTGTCTTCGCGATATTCGGTTTATCCGACATACGCAGCGAACAGCACCGCGATGCCAATTTGCGGTCAATTATCCGCCGTCTACGCTCTCATGACTGTGCCCCGTCCCTACAATTATTGGTGCTTCGTGACGGCATCTTATACAGACGCAACACCAGATCCGATGGCCCAGAGCTTCTAGTGGTTGTTCCCGAAACACCCCGTTCGACTGTCCTCGAACAGCTTCATGATGCCCCAACCGCTGGACATCTCGGAGAAACTCGCACGTACGATCGCGTTCGGCGTCGGTTCTTCTGGCCAGGCCTCCACCGCTCTGTGCGCCGATACGTTGCTTCTTTCGAGTCTTGCCAGCGCCACAAGCATCCATCCTTGTCGCCAGCCGGTCCTCTTCAGCCCATCGACATTCCCAGTGTCCCGTTCTACCGCGTCGGCCTTGATGTCATCGGGCCATTCCCTACATCTCTGACTGGAAACAAGTGGATTGCCGTCGCTACGGACTACGCGACACGATACGCTATCACGCGGGCACTACCGACAAGCTGTGCCACTGACGTTGCGGAATTCCTACTTTACGACGTTATTCTTCACCACGGCGCTCCTCGACAGCTGCTGACCGACCGTGGTCGCTCCTTTCTGTCCAAAGTCGTCGACGACATTCTTCGTTCGTGTTCCATCCGTCACAAGCTAACCACTGCCTACCATCCGCAAACAAATGGGCTTACCGAGCGCCTCAACCGCACGCTGACCACAATGCTCTCCATGTACGTTTCCTCAGACCACCGTGATTGGGACAGCACCTTGCCTTATGTGACATTCGCCTACAACTCGTCACGCCATGACACCGCTGGCTTTCCCCCCTTTTATCTCTTGTTTGGCCGCCATCCCACATTGCCCTTCGAGACTCTTTTACCATCACCTGTGCACCCTGTTACCGATTACGCCCGCGATGCAGCTTCTCGGGCTGCAACGGCTCGCCAGATTGCCAGGGATCGTCTTTATGCCTCCCAGCTGTCCCAGAAGGCCCGCTACGATAGCCATCACAGAGTCGTTAATTACTCTGCGGGCTCCTTGGTCCTCCTCTGGACGCCTTGCCGCCACGTTGGCTTGTCGTCAAAGCTTCTTTCCCCATACTCCAAGGCCTTACAAGGTCCTACTCCAGGTCACAGACGTCACGTACGAGATCACTCCATTGGACAATCGCTCATCTGCCACGTCCGCCTCTGATATCGTGCACGTCTCCCGCCTTAAGCCTAATGTTGCCGGACAAGATCCTACTGCTCCTTAAGCGCCGAGACGGCGTTCTCGACGGCGGGGGTTCTATGTTACGTGCTATGCCGAGCATGGAAGATTGCGCCAAAAAGGCGGTGAAGACGACAATCTGGGCAGCGCTCGTGTTGTTGTTCTGCCATCTTGCCTGCAGCCGTCTCTCTCTGTATATATCGTGTAAATACAATTTTCCTATCCCTTTCGCTACTCTCATCCCCGTGGCAATATGAGACGCTGCACTTCAGGGGCTCCGCTCTGAAGGCGCATCATATAAACGTAGCCAATAAAGTTGTTCATTCTGTTTCTCTCTCTTTGCAAGTCGAAAGCGTAAGCCGGCCATCGCTCAAGGCATGGCTTCTTAGTAGGAATCCGACAACCGGTTCGAAATTTTGAAGCAGTTTGTCTAATTAAGACATTGTTATTTGAAGCAGTTAAAGCAGCGCTTCATCTTTTAACTTGGAACCTTGCAGTAACCGAAGACATTTATATATACATGTAGATCATAGCAAATTATTTGTGTGCTGCGAAATAGGGTGCTGTAGACACGCGTATTAAAGAATTAATTGATATTGCGACTGAAGGTTCCCACTTCATTAAGGTGGGCCCGTCGGCCAGGACGTCAAACCGCTTCTTACGTGCCTGTGCAGAATAGTGCTCTCCGATCATCAAGCACACATGTTACGGCGATAGTGTTTCGTGCCCCGTGTCACAGAAAATCTGGCGTCGACGTAAGCGCCGGCGTCGTCGCAGGAAATAATCATGCCGAACCCCATAATCCCGAAGCGCCCCGACCGGGCAGGCCCTTGGTGTGGCGCAAGGCGTTAGTGAACGAAAATTGATTTTCTCAAAGTAAAATTCGTTAGAAAAATCGTAAAGTACGACTTAACCACAACATACCGACGTAATAGCATCGGATTGTAATTTGAATATACGACAAGAAAGCCTGATAAGCAGCCAAGTATCTTTGAATGCTATCACGTTGCACTCTGTAAGGCGAAGCTTAGACGCCGACAGTTAGACAAATGCAACATTATGGCGTGTCTCACGTGTTCTGCAAGACTCGATTCGCAAATTCCGTCGCGTACCCACAGAAAACATCGCAGAATACCGCAGATACTATGAACCTTCCTTAAATTAGGATGCCTCGCAGAATTTGAGTTGTTCTATGCCAACTCTTGCTTGGCGTACATCAAAAATGACGTCGCGCTTAGAGCGAATGCCTAAAGACCCACGGGAATTTAGAAATGCCATTCAAGGTGGTTTGAAGCATATCGATTCACATGCACGTTCTCCTCCCTATGAGCAACATTTCAATGTGGCCTCCATATAATATATATAATGCCCATGTAATAATGTGACGTGCATGTGACACATATTGTATATTGTGTAATACCGACATATTGCTCTAATTCAAATCTCTTGCCCAGGTGTTTAGATGATACCATTACCGTCTCTTTTGCATTGAATATGTCTCCCTTTACATGTTCATTGCACCTCATAGCACACCGTCCTGCGAACAATTTTGGCAGCGAAGCTGTATATGTTTAGGTTCTGGCGTATCGCGTCCCTGGATAAAACGATGCGTAGTACACCAAAAAGGGTCGATCCTGGTGATGGTGCAGAAAGGGTCCAAGCTCAATGACACATACCCCTGTGGGCCCGGGGACCGGTAACGCGCCCTTGAACTGCCCTTGTCACACGTGCAACCCAAAGAGATAAAAACAATGGGCCTAAGCGATGAATGCTGTTTCCAAGCGTAGTATCTGACGATGCGTGGCGAAACGTCAGTGATAAAACGTAATAGTCTACCAACCAATAGCTCTGTCTCATTCTCTCTTGCCACAGCCATTCCCCTAGCGACGTCATCAGTTGCCCATTCCACTCGGTATGGGTAAAACCCGTGTCCCTCGCACCGAATAGGAAGAACGCACCTTCAAGGAGCGCAGATGCGCTCACCAGTGCAAATGAATCCGAAAGCGACGAGAAACCGAACGCGCAGCGGCCCAACGTGTTTCGGCCGATGGTGGAAGGGGGTGTGAATCTAGTCGCCTGAAATCGCTTTCACTTGCATATACAGCATACGACGTGTGGCGACGCAGCGAAGTTATGTGTTGCGTCTTTTCAACCATTTATCAAAACCACCAAATTTATATATATATATATATATATATATATATATATATACATATTAACAAAACGAACAGCTTCGCTTATCCTCCATCTTCACGTAGAGGAAGGGCTCTAATTTTTTTGTCCTATTGTGATAATGGCGCATAGACGCCTGTAGTGCCACATTCAGAAGTGGTTGTATTTCTTACCGGTTATCACAGAAAATGAGCTGATCTGAAGAAATCACCGCCCAATTAAATTAAGCTCTCCATAGAGATGGTCAAACAGCGAAGCTGAAACGCACTGGCTCTGGTGTTATCACCTGGGTTAATCCAGACTGTACAGTCTTTCTAATCGTTGGTTACACCTTTGTGTTTCTTAACGCGGTTACACACACGTTCGGCAGCCACGGAGAAAACGACGCCACTGACGGTATGCCCGCAGTCCGCCGTTGTCATAATGCTGCTTGCGATTCTTCAAAATTAAAATCTGCCTCTCACAGACGTTTAAGGGGGCTTATACCCCCTTAAACAATGGCTCGCACCCCCGTAAACGCGGCCTCCCCATTACGACGACAGAAGAGAAGTGAATTTCTGCGTTGGAATGATGAGCGGCAACGGAGCCATGGCTGTGGAAGAAGACGACGACGCTCGAGCCATTGCTGATGATGACAGTTTCTGCGTACAGGCGGCCGAGGACGAATCGGGTATTCATATACGAGCTTCGCTCTAATAGTAAAGGGGATTGCAGGCATAGGAAAACATATTTGTAAGACATAAATCAGCAATACTGGACGATTTATTCTATGAGCAATTGTGACATAACTCGGAATATTTCTGAAGAAGTTCGGCGTGCTATTCGCTTTTCAGTATTTGCACAGGTGCCACTGGGACCTGATCAGCGCGGTAAAGGCAGGGCGGAAGCGAACAGCGACATTGAACGCGCATCATGACATCATCCCTTAGCCTTGGTGCGGTTCGTATGCGTAAGTCTGACATGATTGTGTTGGAAGATGAGGGTGGCTATGCTGCCAGTGAGGGGCTTTGACCTACGTGTTATGTCGATAACATCTTGCAGGCCTTTACAATTTCGGTGCAGCAGCTTGGCTATCGCCATTGTTGACCTCCAATAGCTCGGGCAGCTCCGATACTCATTGAAATTAATTAGCATTGAGCTTTTGTAATGTGAAAAATCACTAAGTAATATAAGTTTGGATAAGACCATCATGTATACTCTATTCCCTTTGAATTCGGCCTTCATTGATTTGTAGCGCAAGCGACATCAACGCGATCGCTCTAGGAAAGAAGACGAGGTCAGGCGATGCCACAAGCGGCGCGTGAGCCTGGGTGGCGCTGGGGACCGAAGAAAAATATGCCGCAGTTTCGCCCGAAATGCGAAGCATCAATTGCGATAGCAAATTAGTAGAGAGATATACGGAGTAACGATAGTAGCTTTATCGGCTGCATAAATGTGGACACATTCGCTAACTGATTTAACAAGCGTGGTGTCAGCGCGCCCAAGCAAGCATGAATAGATCACCACAGACAACTACTGTGAAAACGCTGGCGTGAGCAAGGGCGGCCGCCGCAGCGAGCGAAGCTTCGTGCGGTCTATCGCTTCAACGGAAACCGAGCGGCGAAAGCACAGCGCATACAAAGGTCAGAGCCGTGGGGAGACCGCTTTCAAGATAAGGTGGACGCGACAGCCTGCATCAGCGCAAAGTACAAGTAGGCAGTTGTTGGCAGAGTAGAAGCCGCCCCCCCCCCCCTCCTACTTCCCGCGCTGCCTTCGCGCTTTCGTCCTTTCGCCCTTGCGCCTGGTTGCAAGATATGCATTTGACGCCGCAGCACAGCGTCGCCCCCCTCCCTCCCTCCCTTTCTCCCATACCCGCACAGCCTTTCGCGCGACGGTATATGTCGCGTTTGCTCTCCGCCATGCGTTCACTCTCCGTGAAAGCGCGCGTCCCCCCGCGCGCTGCGACCATTTTATCGCCCTTGGACTTTATACGGCACCTCAGGGCAACGACGACGGTGACGGCGACGATGGGCAGAAATCCGCTTGAAGTGTCCGTATAATTGCTATCGCAATAAAAGAATCCAAGCAGAGGCCCGTTCCGAACTCTCTGCGATAACGACACAGACACGCACATGTACCTCCTTGTGGTCGACGCACTTCCAGCGACCGTCATCGACGAGATTGCTGATGTTCTCCTCTAGTTCGCGCACAACCTCCCAGCGTCGCCTTATGGTGCATTCAAGGCCGCTACACTGGATCGTACAGCTACACCGGAACGCTCACAAATACCAAAGCTACTTTCAATCGAAGAGCTGGGCAATCAACGCTCAAGCCAGATACTGCGCCAAATGCTTAACGTTCTCGGCCCGCGCGCTTCCACCACGTATCAGCGCCCCCATACGTGAGCTATTTCTTGAGTGCTTCAGATGGTGCTGGCCACTGCTTAAACACATGATCTGTCAGAGCATTGGCCGACAAGGTGATGGAAGTTGCCAATCCACTTCCGCTGGTTGCTGCTGTGACGCCGGTGGTAGCGCGCACACTGCGCGTTCCGGCCAGACACAGCATAGCTAAATTTCCCGTCGCTGAGCTGCGCGATAGACTCGACGAACTCATGGTCACGACCACTCGTACGAACGTTTCTCCTCATTCCCGTCGTAATAGCCGATCTCCATCTCGTCAACGCGGCCCATCCAGCGAGAGCCAGCGCTGCAGTGCAAATCAGTGAACCATTCGATGGTATCACTGCCGTTTCGGTGCGCAAGCACGTTGCTGCCTTCTTCCTTGCACTTGGTCGGGAAACCATCCGGCCCACCGCTAACGGCGACGAGCGGTCACGATCCTACCCCATGTCGCCTAGTCTACGTGCACGATGAGGTCACAGCAGTATGCTGAGCCCGATGATGCCTGGTTGTAGCCGCGCACGTAGCTCTACGATTCGCTTCTTCAGCAGCGGTTCGTACTTCGCGAGGAGACACCATACCGTGTACCGAAGAGGTATACAAAATACGTGGCGCACATCTCACATCCCTTGACCCGTGGCACGGTACGTTGTTGTTGTTGATGATGATGATCATGATTGTTTATTGGAATCTTCAAAACGGGTTGTTGACAAATAGTAACCTTGTCTGCTTGAGTGATTGAACCAGGTCCAGTTACATGCAGCATGCAACTGCTATACGCAACTTGCATGTCGGGCGCTCTGCGCCCCTTAACTAGATGGCGCCACCATACTGGCTCCGAATCGCATTGATTGCGCGCCTCGTCTGAATCGCATCTCATCGTCTGCGCCTGCGCGCCCGCCTAGGGGGCGTTTATAGACCGTTTTTCCGTGGCTTGACTGCAAGTGCTTGCATGGCTCAGTGGTAAAGTATCCGACTCCCGCGCCGCGGGCCTAGGTTAGATCCCGGCGGGGACCGGGTACTTTTTTACGCATTTCCGGCGATAGCGGCTACTGTCACCAGCGGCGACGGCGGCGGACACCATCGTAAATTGAAATGGCTATTGGAAAGAGCCCATATCAGCTCAGGCTGCAAAAACCGTGGCTTCAATTCACGCTGTGAAGGTGGTTGGACAGCGAAGCTGTAAACGACACCCACAACTGATACCTATAGCGACGTCACTTGAATTCACACACGTGGCTCTACAAAGAGTGAAACAAGTGAAATGTACTTAACCACACCCTTTATTACTTCTCAACAACATTATATTCACGCTGTTCTTCTGGCATCTTTACTTTCCATGGTGACGTCACTACGTGGTTTCTATGCTTTGAGATGCTTTTCCACTTAAAGTAGACCACACAAGCGTAATATTTACCGGGAAACACACAGGGGAGAAGGAACGCTGTAAACGGCGCCCACAACGATTACCCAATGTGACGTCACTCGAATTCACACACGTGGCTCTACAAAGAGTGAAACCAGAGACACTGGTTTCACGAGCATTTTGAACGACGTCAACCCCTTTCGAAGCAGCTGCAAATCTAATCTTTACCGCAATGCGTCGGAGGGCGTTCCCATTGTGCTCACGCGCCTTATCATCCATCATGTGGTTTTGATGCTTGTTTTGTGGTTTTTCTTTTGAAAACGTGGGCTGAGCTGTGTGCTGTATGCCTGATTTCAAAGGAGATATGCTGTTTGTATTCAAGTTTTAGCCTGGCGTTATTAGCTTACGCTAACGACACGAAAATTTCTTTCGCTGGTAGAGATATACAGCTTCGCTGTAGAAAAAACATAAATATATAAACCTAGGAATATTTAAAACTAGGGTGTCCCCAGCTACCAGTCTGTGCATGTGTCGCGCAATCACTTGCCCGTGCTGTATGCAACCAACTGGTCAAAGTTGATTAACGTCAGAGTAATGTCAACATGTTTTAGTGAAATGCGTGATAACTTGGACTCTCGAATTAGAAGTCGCCATTTAGCATACTGAAACAACCATGAACATAAATGTTGTTCTCTTCGGTGAAGCCTATGCGCCCTGCCCTCTTTTATAACGGCAGAAAGAGAAGGCGATAACAATAAACTGCAGTGAGCGTTACCACGAAAACAAAAGTTGATTATATGTATTTGGTGGGGCTCAAGTCTGAGTAATTGTACGTTTGTTGCTTTGCATGCTTTGCGGTGAAGCCAGTCGCGGAGGATCGGGGCAGGACGGGAGCGAGCAGCGACTGTGCCCGAAGCAACGGGCCTTCCATCTACTTTTCCAGAGGGTGATTGCCGTAGTGGATGGTAGACATGGTGGGGGTAAGACCGAAGCGAACAGCAGTAGTGTCTGAAGCCACATGAGAATATCGAAGACTGTCTGCGCCCGGCTTAGGGGAAGGTCAAGCCTACCCAGTGCGGTAAGTTTACCTTTGCCACCCTGGAACTTAATTCACTCCTAGAATGTTCTGGCACTGGAGCAGTGCGGTCGCTACAACCTGTAAAACGGGCTCTGCATGTAAACTTTCTGGAGATTAACTTTTGTATACCTCTCCTCTCTGCGTTTTTTTTTGTTGCTATCACACTCTTTTACCCGGAACAGGAGGTATGATAGTTTTAAGGTCACGCTGTCTTCTACTGTACCACAAGAACTACTACAGCAATACTTAATTTGTTGTATTATTCCTACTATAATACAGGTGCTCATTGTTACACTATACTATACCATTACAACCTTGTAGCCCTCCTGGTGAATATACGAAGCAGGGCTTCAAGAACGAGAATTACAGCGTTTAATCTCCTGAAAGTTCACCGTGGATTATGAAGGACGCTGAGGTGGCGGTTGTTTACATCAGCAGGTAATGTCAATGCAGTCGGTCATTTGAATAATCCCTGGCATGCGGTAAGACAGCGTCCGAGGAGTTGCACGGCCAATAGTAGTATTTATTTCAACGCCATATCTTGTGTACCTCTTTGCTTGCTAGAACTGCCTAAAGCCTGTGAAAGGTGGTCTCGCAATGATCTTGTTTTTTTCTTTTGGTCGCGGTTGTTTTACAAAGCTTACGTCTGCGCATTGATATGACACTATACTAGAAATATTTAATAATTTAATACAGATAAAGCCAACTCATTTGTCTAAAAATAGTTGTGCGTACGTAGTCAATGAGTAGTTCACAAATTCCGGCCATGGCGGCCGCATTTCTTTGGGGGCGAAATGCGGAAACATCTGTGTGCTTAGTTAGGATTTAAGAGCACGTTAAAGAACCCCTGGTGGTCCAAATTATTACTAGGGTGGTCCTTATAATGAGATCGCAGTTTTGGCAAGTAAGACGTCATAATATTTTGCAATATAAGAGGACGCAGTCAATGGTATTCTGTAGGCAGTGACGTACCACACCCGGATGATTTTTCAACAGCGAATCTGGGGTGCGATCGCGCAAGCAGCTCGCTTTTCCGTTCCTTCGCTTGCCCACTCTGGATTGATCAGAATTGTGATTGCGTCAGCGGCCGTCAGAGATAGCGGGGCGGTACCGCAGATTTCCCACTGTGTGACGTAGCAGTCAAACCGAACGTGCGGAAAGCGAGCTCTTTGCGCGATCGCAGCCCTGTATAAGCCAGCCGTAATTTGTGGTTCGTATCGACAAACTGCCGCGCCGTAGCCATGGCAACCAGGAGGGTGGAGGAGGGCGGCGCGGCGCATGCGCACGCGGTCTCCTCCTCGCCAGCTCCCTCTGCTCCCGACCCCCGCCTCTCTTCTCTAGCGGCGCGCTGAGCCAAAGAAAAAAAAAAAGTCGAAAGCTTGCACTAGGCCGCGCGAACCTCAAGACACAGCGAAGCTGGCCGATTGATATCGAGCGGCTAGCCTCCAACGCGTTCGGCGTCGGCAAGCAACATCGTTCTTGGCACTGTGCCAACCATGGTTAGCCTGCCTGCGTTTGTGGCACTGCCAGGAACGCTGTCGCTCGTAGGCGCCGACGCGTCCAGTGCTAGTCACGCGAAAGGTCGGCAAAGGGAAGGTACCTCCGAAAATGATCGCTCGAAAATACCTTCCTACATGCGTAGTTACGTTAACGTTAACACCTAGCAGGAACCAAGTTTACAAGAGGCTTGTGGTTGGAATATATACGGCCAGGGACAATTACAGGGAAATGCCTATGTGGCTCCTTCCGAGATGCGAATGCGTCACACCACTAGCTGTCTTGAACCCCAGGCCGAGAAAAATACCTACCTAGCAGGAGCAGCCAGTAAGACTTCATGATCGACAGTTCAGCTGTGCCGAAGCTTTGCACGACCGAGTGCAAACTTGCCCGTTTATTTGTAATTGAAGCATCAATAATTATATAACATTATTTACCAACTTCTTATTCACTGAAGTTTGGGCGCCTGGGACCAGCCGGTCCCAGGCATTACTCGGATGTGGTGGTGGTGGTGAAAAATATTTATTAAACTGGTTGCAAAGAGGTGATTGGGTTAGGGCCTTATTGGCATCCTCCCCTCACAGTACTAGGTGGAGCCCCTATTCTGGGGCCCGATTGGCAAGCGACGCCGCGCGTGTCCGTTGAACCAAGGCCTTTTGGGTCTTGGTCTCGACAGCCGAGCAGGGCCGCCTGCCAGTCCTCTCTGGTGGGGTTGGGGTTGAGGGGGGGGGGATGGATGGGTTTGATTGGCACGCCCATACTGTGTGGAAGGTGTCAGCCACCTCCCCACAGAACTGGCACGCGCCGTCAAAGGATGGGTTGAAATGCTTCAGCACCGCCGGGCACCGTACAGTGTTGGTAAAAATTTTGATGAGGAGGCGCTCGTCAGCGCGATCCAGTCCCTTAAAAGGGGCCGCGTAACGCCGGTGCTCCTCCTTATAGTAATCGGTGATTTCTTTGAATGAAAGGGACAGATTGTGCTTACTTGGAAGAATTAACCCTGCTGAATGTTTGGCTCTGTGGCCACGTGAAAGAGGTGATGCATCGGTATTGGCGTTGGTCTGCGCAAATAGCGAGCTGTCGTTTTCCCTGAAGCGTGAAGGCGAATGCAGTGCGCAGCCGCATTGAGGCGGAGGAGAGTGGAATTGAGCAGAGTTATTTCTTACGAGTAACGCCTGGGACCGGTGGTGTCACGGATGCGTAATCATGCGTCTATTTTGCATTTCGCGCTCTTTTTTATAACGCGAAAAAAATAATTACGCGAGACAGCACACTGAAAACAACTAAATATGGTGCTTGAAAACACAATTATGACTTTGCTATAAATTTCTGCCATCAAGTCAACAACAAGGAAGTTCATTAAGTAATCTAATTATCGATAGTTCAATTACGGAAAAATACATCATCCTGGTTCGGTATGTCAGTGTTGGCATAATACCATTGGTTGCGTCCTCGTATATTATACAAGCAGCTGCTGCGCAAGAACAAGGCCAACGCACAACAGCGCAAAGCAACGAATCGGCGGAAGAGTTTGGAGCAACATAGAGTTTGGCTGACATTAGTTGGGACATTTCGTATAATAAATATTGTGTCCGATGTCACATGACCACGTAGGCTGCATTCCAATGTGGGATTTCTTTGTAATCTGTATAGACCATCGAAAAAAAAAAGGCTGCAGGAGATCCGGCGTGCCTTGTTGGAATCCATATACAGCGAAGCTTTCTGTAAATGCATAACGAGTGCTGAAACAAGTGTTTGTGTTTGCTCAATGTGAGTGCAAAGTGCAACCGACCACTTAATTAAGGTACTTTTTATAGAGGAAACGCAATGTCTTGTAAACGAACACGTGCAATATAACGGTTAATCAAATGTGTTCGTGGGGGTCACTTTGCTGTTATGACGCTGAAGTAGGAGCACACCTTTCTGCACCATATATTTAGGGTACCCCACCTTTCCCTTAGAGGCACAGATGCGGTCATCCTCGCGGTGGCGAGGTGGGGCAACGCATGCGCAAGGCGGTGCCATCTCCTCCGGTGCCCTTTCTCCCGTGTCATCGCGACTCTCCGCGTCGCCGCCCCCTCGCCCTCTCCTCCAGCGGCTAACGATGTGGATGCGCGGGCTAGCTTTCCCCACTACAAATTCTGCTGCTGCGGGCGAAGTCGTGTGACCATTGCTCTTAGATGGCGCCGCTCTCCCGCTGCCGTGTGCAGCTGCTTGTAGTTCTTGGTCAGGTAGTAGTGTCGAATGCAGCATCTTTGCGAACATGCATATCGGGCAAGCATGCATATCCTATAAACATGTATATCCTTCACACACATCCTGCACGCATATCCTGCATGTTTTGCTGCAACCTTGGGAAGAAAATGTTATTGAAACGACAACGTTCCTTCTGCTTTCGCGAGTTGTATTTGCTCTTCCGCCGATTCGTTGCTTTGCGCTGTTGTGCCTTGGCCTTGTTCTTGCGCAGCAGCTGCTTGTAGTTCTTGGTCAGGTACACTCTTAACACGGTAACGTTTACTAAAGGGGTATATTCTCACAAATTTGTGCACCTATAAAGAAAAGTTACGTAGTAACCTTTATTTAAGTAACCTTTAATAAACGGCATACTCTCACAAATTTGTAACCCATAAGTTGGACATAAAATTGTAACCTTTACTTAAGTAACGTTCAATAAAGGGGCATATTCTCACAATTTTGTGCACCTATAAAATAAGACTACGTGTACCTATACTGAAGGTTACTATATAGTTACCTTTAGTATAGGTACACGTAGCCTTTATGTATGTAACCTTTCGTGTAGGCATACAGTCTTGCAAGGCTTGACACGTGCGTCCTTCTGCGCATGTCCATGAATTTAGGACATTGATTCTTCAGCCAATGACCAAACTTCACCGCAATGCACTAGAGTAACTCACTGAGAAGAACTTCATAAAAATTCTAGTTCAAATGATCGGCCGAATTTCTACAAATTTCGGTTACCAACGTCAGGAGGATACTCGCTTCTGAAAATATAGGCCTTTAAGGCACTTAGTCATAACTTCTCTGCTGCGTTATATTAGCGCTTTGGTCAAGGTTAAAGCACTGCTATAACTCAGCAGGGAAATTACGACTAAGTGTCATAAAAGCTTATGTTATCGGAAAAAAGGTATCCTTTTGACTAAGCTAACGGAAAGTTGTTGAACTTCGGCTGATCTTCCGAAATACAATTTTTCTGAAAACGCTGATCAGTGAGTTACACTAGTGCCCTGCAGTGAAGTTCAATGGGTGGCCGAAAGAGCAATGTGCAGAATTCATGTGCATGCGCAGAAGGACGCGCGGGTGACAACACGCAAGACTGGATGCCTATACGAAAGATTACAAAAAAAAGGTTCATAAAAATGGCCGCAGGGGTTATGCCCTAATTTCTTGGACATGACTCATTGTCAAAAACTAAAAAATATTCAGGTATTAGGAAAAAATGACATTTTATTGCTGTGAAAACTTCATAGCGGCGACAGACAGCATTTTCACGATAGTCAATACATTTGGGGACAAAATTTTACTAATTAGCTTTTTTCATTTCTTTGGGGACATGTAATTGCATATTGAAGGCAGCCAGTACTGAAAGATTACCGATTTGCCATAATTGTGCCTGGCACCAATCTAGAGAAATAAAATCTGCAATGAAGTGCGTTGCTGTTTCAGTTATTCTTTCTGCACAGCCTGCAGCAAAATTCTGGAAATATCTCAGCTAGAACAGCAATGAATTTTATGGCATGTTTGCTGCAGAATTCTGTAAATACCTCAACTGGAACAGCAATGCATTTTATGGCATGTTCGCAGTATGTGTTTTTGAGACTATTCTGTGGCAGAATGCTTCCAGCAACCGGGTATCGAGTGCTGATTGACCAGCTCTGCCGTTAACCACGATTGTTTATTTACATGCTAATCAGTCAAACACTGCTAATATTCGTACTAATGATGATTATTCGAGTTTAGAGTTTATTGGCACAATTCGTACTAATGATTATTGCTGAAATTCTGTTGCGATGACTATAAAACTTGTTCCACAGAAATCAACATTTCGTCTCAAATTTTCTTTTTTAATATTCAAGGACAGGCTGGTAAACAACGTGTAAACTTTTGCCACCTTGCTATTTTACAGCGCAGGTCATTTACACAAGGCAGCTTCCATTAGTATAGAATGCACGTTGCATCAAGATAGTTGTACCTTTTGAAATAAGGTGGCAGATACT
The DNA here is from genome assembly GCF_013339745.2 of Dermacentor silvarum. Classification (NCBI taxonomy): domain Eukaryota; kingdom Metazoa; phylum Arthropoda; class Arachnida; order Ixodida; family Ixodidae; genus Dermacentor; species Dermacentor silvarum. The sequence continues at coordinate 100,463,429 of NC_051161.1, read as the reverse complement.
TGGTAATTTTGGAATAAATGTGCAACATACAAAATGATGAAATACACAGTATGTTGCTTTTGTATAGGTGAATGCATCGTATACAGGTTCGTCCCACAACATAATTCTTTGCTAAGGGCCATGTCGAAAGGTTTTTGCAAAAAGTATCCTGTCGTCATCCCATGATAGTGAGATTTCTAATAATTATATTTTGCACAAGTGGAAAGTATACCTGAAAAGGCGGCACATTTTAGAATGAATACGCATTTCAGACTGTAACATCTCTTGTATCGAAAAAAATTAGAGGTATGAGACGGCAGCACCCACATTCTGGAAATGCTGTGAGTAGCAGCTGTGAGAAGGAAAGCTGACACAAAACATTTAGTGAAAATGCCATGATTACTTTATTCGCATATACAAAACAAGGTAACTCAAAGCTTTCCCTTCACAAGCAAAATTACATTTTGCCTTGGTCTGTTTTCTTCGTCACGGCCAGGAAGCAGTAATGAAAAAACCTCTGAGTACAGCGCTCCCTGGCAGCACAAATTTCTACAGCATCACGAGGAATGAGGCAAAAAAAAGAGAAATATTGAAGGTTCGTGTACAATATGTTCAAATACAAATACATATAAGTTTCAGACTTCCACGAGGAGGACGATCTCATCCCTGTTGCGAGCACAATCCTGTCTCTTTGGTGCTAGTATGTCAGTTGCTAATTCTCCGATCTCCTTGCTGTGTAGTGGAGCCAACAACGACAGAAAAGTAATCTTACAATCTCATAGTTACGCCCGCAAACAACAGCTATTACCATGTAATGAAAGAGACATAAATAAACCACAAACAGATGAAAAACTACCACAGAACAAATAATTGAACACGCCTAAGGTGAATATACTCTTTTGTCTAGGAAATGTCGGTAACAATAAAAATGAAAGATTACAAAACTGAACGAAAATGAATTCTCAAGTCAGTTCGTACTCCCCTCCAGTACAAGTACAAAAGTCAACACCGCAATAATGTGACAGTTTAACAGTCAAAACGCAATATCAAGTGATTACAAACTGAACATCAGCACAAAACACGAGTTCCGTGCATGAGGTCAATGTTGTGCGTCCGCACAAAAGTGTAACATAAACTTGAGATGTAAGAATAACCAACACGGTGACTGATAGTGATAAAAAAATATTAAAACAACACTGTTTATGAAGCGAGCAAGTAGTTTACTTAAATAAAACTGAAGAGTGCGAGCATGAGCATGAATTGACGGTGAAATTTACGACACACACATCAGCAAATAAATAGTTGAACAGGAAGCATTGCTTACCTAGGTCACAGTTATTGCTGTCTTCGGCATTCATTACAGCAGTCACAACACAAACGATACTCACCATTCTCAGGTAAGCGAAGAACTTTTACCATTGGCCATCGGCAATGCGTCTCGTCGCAGCAGCCACGCAGCACGCCAAACATGTCCCTGCTCCACGCCCGGCGTCACGGCTTCTTTTCAGCGGCGCGCGCGCCTTTAGGAGTCCTTTTGGTAACTGTACCACCCGTCGCGAGTGACTCAGACACACAACACGCTTGGTAAGAGCACGCCACCAAATCGTAGAGCGGAAAAACGTGCTTAAAGCGATGAAACAAAGCGCGACACGACCGTTTCAAAACGACACCACCGGCAATACTCTTCCCGGCATGCATCGCGAGAGCTGCGCAATGCGAAGGAGATATGACAGCACTCATGTTTGGCTGAAGCTGAATCGCGTTTGATTACGCCCCGCATCTAGCGCAACTAAAGATAATAATCAAACTATAGTTCCGTCAAAGTATCACAGGACCATATATATATCAAGACGCTAATATTCTAATGTTTCAGGGTGTTGCTGTTCGTTTGTATTTATGTTTTCTCCCTGCTCATTTGGCCGGCCGCCATTGTGGCCTCCCACCGCGAGCGCACGTTCATCTCTCTACGAGACCTTACTGGAGCGGCTGTCGCCCGCTGTCATGTGAATGAAACGGCGTCTTTCTCGCGTGTTAGTGAGCGGGCAAAATTGGTGTGTGTCTGGCGTTCTCTAATGAACCCAACATTTGCTGTTTTTAGGAGCCACTCCCTTAATACGTCAAAAATACAAAAAAAAGAAAAGATGAAAAAAAAAAAGCGCGGTGGCCTCACTTGCAGCGTACAAGTAAGTCTGATTGCGAAGCATATTTCTCGCCCTGCGGATTAGTTATTCGACCTGCTCTACGCTTTGATTCTGTCGGTCGTCGAGATTTTACAATACTCTAGCGGGCGCCCACGTGCGACCTTCTGTGTGCGCCCGCTGTTAGTGGGTGTCGCGTTTCAGGAGAATGTAAAACAAACGCGAATATAGGGAGCATTGATACACAAGGAAATAGTAAAAAAATATTGGGTACAAATATACATTCAATCGCCATAATGCATCCGCTTTTAGTTTTTGTGCAGGTACACAAGTCAATGTTTTATACCACAGCCTAAAATGCCTGCAGCGGTAGCGGGGGGCTTTCCATCAATCACATTGAACCATAGTGATAATTCAAGCCACAACATCGTTCGCCACAATATTCTCCGATGTATGTTCACTGTTTCTGTGGCTTCCTTTTAAATTATAATGGCACGTATGCAGTAGAGATCAGAGATGAATGAATTGCTGCTGTCTCTCTTGAGCATACGCTCGTGCAAGATTTAAATTTCTTTTTTACATTGCGAAACCAAAGATCCCCACTGGTGTCAATAAAATATTAATTTAGTCCAACCTGCCTCATTCCCTCGGTCGCACAACATATCGTATATCGTATTAGTGCCGGCTAAAAACACCACATCAGGATCACAATACGACACAATAATCAGTAGACTTCCAATCCATACAGTAAATCCCCTGAGGCACGAATGCCAACTCGTTTAGAGGTTACAATATAAAGGTTACAAGACATTTGGCATTGCAGTAATCTTTAAAATATACGCTTCGGCACATGTACCTCTAGCCGCGACGGAAATTCATGAAAACAAAGACACAAAATTTTTTTAGTCACCGAGTAATCTTTATGATATAAGTTATTCGCCAATATAGGTTAACATAGACGTTACCATGCTAAGAGTGTAGTAGTGCCGAATGCAGCATCTTTGCGAACGTGCATATCGGGCAAGCATGCATATCCTATAAAGATGTATATCCTTCAGACATATCCTGCACGCATATCCTGCATGTTTTGCTGCAACCTTGGGAAGAAAATGTTATTGAAACGACAATGTTCCTTCTGCTTTCGCGAGTTGTATTTAATTTTCCGCCGATTCGTTGATTTGCGCTGTTGTGCCTTGGCCTTGTTCTTGCGCAGCAGCTGCTTGTAGTGCTTGGTCAGGTAGTAGTGCCGAATGCAGCGTCTTTGCGAACATGCATATCGGACAAGCATGCATATCCTATAAACATGTATATCCTTCAGACATATCCTGCACGCATATCCTGCACGCATATATATATCCTGCATGTTTTGCTGCAACCTTGGGAAGAAAATGTTATTGAAACGACAACGTTCCTTCTGCTTTCGCGAGTTGTATTTCCTCTTCCGCCGATTCGTTGCTTTGCGCTGTTGTGCCTTGGCCTTGTTCTTGCGCAGCAGCTGCTTGTAGTTGTTGGTCAGGTAGTAGTGCCCAATGCAGCATCTTTACGAACATGCATATCGGGCAAGCATGCATATCCTATAAACATGTATATCCTTCAGACATATCCTGCACGCATATCCTGCATGTTTTGCTGCAACCTTGGGAAGAAAATGTTATTGAAACGACAATGTTCCTTCTGATTTCGCGAGTTGTATTTAATTTTCCGCCGATTCGTTGATTTGCGCTGTTGTGCCTTGGCCTTGTTCTTGCGCAGCAGCTGCTTGTAGTTCTTGGTCAGGTAGTAGTGCCGAATGCAGCATCTTTGCGAACATGCATATCGGGCAAGCATGCATATCCTATAAACATGTATATCCTTCACACATATCCTGCATGCATATCCTGCATGTTTTACTGCAACCTTGGGACGAAAATGTTATTGAAACGACAACGTTCCTTCTGCTTTCGCGAGTTGTATTTGCTGTTCCGCCGATTCGTTGCTTTGCCCTGTTGTGCCTTGGCCTTGTTCTTGCGCAGCAGCTGCTTGTAGTTCTTGGTCAGGTAGTAGTGCCGAATGCAGCATCTTTGCGAACATGCATATCGGGCAAGCATGCATATCCTATAAACATGTATATCCTTCAGACGTATCCTGCACGCATATCCTGCATGTTTTGCTGCAACCTTGGGAAGAAAATGTTATTGAAACGACGTTCCTTCTGCTTTCGCGAGTTGTATTTGCTGTTCCGCCGATTCGTTGCTTTGCGCTGTTGTGCCTTGGCCTTGTTCTTGCGCAGCAGCTGCTTGTAGTCCTTGGTCAGGTAGTAGTGCCGAATGCAGCATCTTTGCGAACATGCATATCGGGCAAGCATGCATATCCTATAAACGTGTATATCCTTCACACATATCCTGCACACATATCCTGCATGTTTTGCTGCAACCTTAGGAAGAAAATGTTATTCAAAAACGACAACGCTCCTACTTTCGCGAGTTACATTTCCTCTTCCGCCGATTCGTTGCTTTGCGTTTGCGCTTTTGTGGCTTGGCCTTTTTCTTGAGCAGCAGCTGCTTGTAGTTCTCCTGCTTCTTGGTCAAGTAGTATAGTGGTGAACGCAATCGGCCGTGCTCTTATTTATCAAGAAGGAGGCGATCTTGCCGAAATCCTTTGAATGCTGCACAAACTTTTCGCGGAAGATCTCCTTCTCCTGGTCGGTCCAGGCGCTCTGCATCTGGCGCTCCTGGTACTCGGCCAACGGGTCCAGAACCAGGCGGCTGCGGTCGCAGTAGTGCGGCCGCCGTAGCTCCTGAGTGTCCACGAGGGTCGGCGGCACTACCGCATTGAGTCGCATCTTGCGATCTGCTTTCTCTTGCTCCTGGATCCCGCCGATGATTTCATCCATGTGTGCGTCACTGCGCATGCAGTTACCTCCCCGCAAAAGGCGTTCCCGGCTTTCCCGCTTCTTCTTCATCTCGGGGAACTGTTTCTCAAACAACTCGCGTTGCTTCTTGTCCTCCGCTTTCCAAGCAGCCGTATTTTCCTTGTTCTCTGCTTCCGTTCTCCGAACCTGCTTGATCCGATCGTAATTATCCGTTATGCGTTTATTTCGGGCTTCTTTCTCTTGCGCAGTTTTCTTCAAATGCAACGTCAAAGGCTTCCTAAACGCCTCGAATTTTTTCACGTTCTCGTGTTATACGGCAGTGTCAGAAGGCTGACAGTACAGTGGCTGATCCACTTTTGGGCCCAAATTATCAAATACGGAATGGGCGAGGCGTGCTTTCTCCTTACTTTGAGAGTAGATAAGCTACGCAATATTTGGCAACTTGGGTTGGACGGATGCCGCGTCCTGCAGCCCGCTGTTGCCCTCGTCGGCGGAGCTGCTGGCTTCTAGCTCTCGCCGCTTTTAACAAGAAAGTGTTTTATGCCGGGGTCCACCAAGACTTCACTGACGTATTTCCGTCACGGAAATACGTCACAGAACATAATACAAAGAAAGAAACCAGAAGAAAAGGTTCCACAAACATGCAAAATTTGGAAATCGAACCCACGACCTCTCGGTCCGCGACGATAGATCGCCGAGCGTTTAACCCATTGCGCCACAAACGCATTTGCAGAGAGCTACACAGACGCGCCTTATATATCTAACACTCCTCCGTGTACCCGCGCTCTTGCTCGGGGTGGTGCCGCCGCCTACGAGCAGAAAAGAGAAGTACTGCATTATGACACTAACGCGCACCGACAGTGAACGCTTCGGTGGTCGCAGCACTACGACGCCTCGATGCCAGCATTCGAAGGGACGCTGGCATCAAGAAGCACTACCAACGCCACTTAGGTGGCGTTCACCGTACTCAGCACAGCGGAGCGTGGCCTCCGCAATTAGCTCTGAAAATGTTTCTGAAGTTGATCGCGGAGGCTGCAATTACGACGCGCTGTACGCGCTGATTTGACTCGGTGACGATTCAGTTACGTGCTTTGTCTTGCGCGTTGTATTAGTGTGTCAGTTACGTGCTTCGTCTTTCGCGTTGTGCTAGCGTGTGCAGCGTAGTGCAGCTTCCATATGCACGACGGTTGCTCATGGTCATCGACGTTGGTAGTCGTGATGGAGGAGACGTGCCACCAGGCTTCAGCGTGGGTGCATCAACGCCTAAGGGCGCTTTAGCCACAAAACACCAATAGACATTATATATCAATGTGCAATAAACATTACACTACTTCTGTGAAGACACGTTTCACTTTCGTGTTCTATACCGATTCCTATATAAGAGGGATCAACCACATTTTTCTTGAGCTCCTCGATATGTCCGCACGAGCGCTCGTGCTGTGGGTCGTAGCGGCGGTTGCATCGGCTCCTGATTTTTCTTCCAAGAGGTGAGGTTTTTCCCATCCGGCCGTTCAAATCTTGTATCGGGTTTGTTTTTTAACTTATCAGGGCTCGATTCGACTCGAAATTGGGGGTTTCTTTCGTGCGTTTTTCGCAATTTTCGTCTGAACCTTGCCGCCGGCCGGCACTCAGCCGATGGCCATGGCCGCTGTTATAGCGCGCTGCCATGCCTAAGCCGAGGGCCCCGCATGAGGTCCGACCGTCCGGGCGTGACTCCCCTGATGGCGTCAGGACGCCTCGCTCGGACGGTTCGACCGATTCTGACTTTTCGGCTGATGGAGATTCTTTAATTCGCGACGCTGAGCTGCCCGGAGGGGATCGCGACCCACCCGCCGAGAGGGACGCCCCCACTACATCCCTTTTACCGCCTAATGTGCCTATTCGCAGTCCGCCAGCTTCGGTTTGTTCCGTTTCTACTGCGGTACCCAATTCTGATCGCTACATCACTGAATCCATGCGCCGTGTTGCTGACCGCCAGCAAAAAATCGTCGATCTGCTTTTTGACTCTTCCTGTAAAGTGCCTAATAGTTTTCGATCCCAGATTATCACGTGGCTGGCTGAGATAGTGCAGGACTGTTCAGATGTGCGCGCGTACGCCGCACATCAGTCTGGCTGAGTCGATGAGCTGCGTCACCAGCTTCGGCTGGCGCATCGCCAAGCCTGCGTTGCGCCGGTGGCTGCTGCGCCGGTTTCCTCCTTGGCCAGTGCGTATGCACAAGCCGTGAACCATGGCCTACCTCTTCCTTCCTCCACGGTTCACCAGGCTGCTGTACCGGCTCCCGGCGCTGCCCTACAGGCTGACCCCGACTTGGCTATCCCTGCTCGTCCTGAAGTTGGCTACAGGCGAGAGCATGCTCATATGTTCCTTACGCCGATCGCTACATCCTCGGCACCGGCGCGCGACGTCGCGGCCCCTTTAAGACCTAATCTCGACCCCGTCACTGTGGGGAGTGGGGATGTCAGCATGAACCATACCCGACATGGCATCACGGTTTTTACTGACGATAAACAATCTCTGGACCGGCTAAAGTCCGCGATTGAAAGTCATGCGGTCACGTCTGTTGCCATCTTGGTGTGGGTGGCCGTAAAGCGCCGCCGCCCACATGTCCACGTTTCCGGTGGGGACCCGGGCGTTTCTGGACCCAACCTCATCAGCGCGATTAACGCGCGTAACCCGACTCTACAACTTAATCCCGAGCCATGTCACGTTCGAGTGTCGTTCCGCGAACGCTCTGGCACTTACACTTAACGTGATTGCGGTTGATTCGGCCACTTTTCGGTCTCTCATTGCCCGAGGCAGAATAATGATTGGGTGGACCTCGGTCGTGGTGCGTGAGGACCTGCACGTTCCAACATGTACTTTCTGCGCCACTTATGGCCACTCCAGACGTGCCTGTCCGCATAAGGCGGACCCTTCGAAGGCGCAGTGTACCAAATGCGCGGGTTCACACCCCGTGGAGACGTGTTCGGTCCGTGTGGGCGATGCGGCGGTGACGTGTGCCGTTTGCCGTCGGCTTGATCGGGCGTCGTCGCACACAATTGGAGATGCCACGTGTCCGGTGCTGGTGGAGCGAATCGCGCGTATGCGTGCGCGCCCCGATTATGGGTAGTCTTCCCTTCTCTCCCTTTTCCTGCGCCCTCGGGGTCGCGCGGTGGCTCTGTTTGCTGACTCAGTTAAATCCACGTTGTACACGCATGATGTCTTCTTCCTTGTGTTCGTGCTTGATTTCCGTATTTACGGGCCACCGCGCGGCCCCCTTTCCCCTCTCGGCGGGTACGCGTGCCCCTCCGGTTTGCTTGGTATTTCTCTGTTTACTTTTGTTTTTTGTCCCATTTTCTTTTCATCCTTCAAACTTATTCTTTTTTGTACATTTTTCATTATTTTTACTTGTCGTTCTTTTTCATTTCTTGCACTATTCCCCTACTCTCATCCTCCTTTTTCGTCCTTCATTTGCCATACTTACCATACTTCACTTTTCAGTGCTCTCTTCCGTACATTTCATTTTCACCCTTACCCGCTTTTATACTTTGAAACATTTTCCCCGTTTCCTCTTCTGTCCCTTTTGTCGGTTCGTGGTGAGGCACTTTTCTGCGGTGCCCTCCGTCTGTCGGTGTTCTCATTTCCCTCGCCTGCTTATTCCCTCCATCATGGCTAACAGAACTCCAGTAACATTCTTACTGGCCAATCTGGCGCACTCCCGGCAGCCTACGCTCCTGTTGGCAGATTACATAACGCAGCATGCAATCGATTTTGCCGTCATTTCCGAATCCTACGCTCGGGGTAACACCCTTCCTCCCCCCCACTCTAAGTTTGCGTCACCCCTTCTTCCTCGACTGGTTCTGCGATCCCCGAAAAACGGCTACGACATTTTTCTAGTTCACTGCAGTCCTCTCTATGTCATTGTCACATGTGCCGCTCCATCCTCCTGCTTTGCAATAGTGGCAGTTTATGCACCTCCCCACGAACCCCTCGAACCGTTATTTGATGAACTTCAAGTGCACCTTACCCATCTTCCCACGCCTTTTGTGATCATGGCTGGCGATTTCAATGCCAAACACTTACTTAGGGGTGCGGTCGACGGGGATACTCGTGGTGCTCAACTTATACAATTCGCTGCCACCAATCATCTGAAAGTTCTGAATGACCCCCGCTCACCTCGTACGTTTCAATCCCACTTTGCTCGAAGTTGGAATGACGTTTCATTCACCTCTGTTCCCCTTATTACCTGTGGTTACTCTTGGGCTGTAGTGGACTGCGAAACGCTCTCGGATCACAAATTCATAAAGTTCTCCTTTTTTGCGCAAACAAAACCTAAGCTTAAACGGCTCACCAAATTCGGTACATCAAAGCTCTGGGAGTCGTTCGTGCAATCCCCTTGGTTTGACAGGGTGGTGACCACGACGCTCTCTTCCTCCGACGCCGTTTACCTCTTCATCGCAAAGTTCTACCTCATATTTGACAAGCTCTATAAAACTCATTCGCATTGGGTTAAACCTCACCAATGCCCTAATAACTCCTGGTGGACACCTGAGCTCACTCTTGAGCGTAAGAGAACCCGCGCTTTACGCCGGCGTTTCCAACGAACCTCAGACCCACTACTTCGCCAGACATTCAAGGACCAGTATTACGACGCTCACGCCACCTATAGAATCTATATTGACCGCGCTAAAACTAGATCACTTTGGTCTGACCTCTCCAAACGTACTCTATTTGGTCTTCCATTCCGAATCTCTTTTGACAAAATTACATCTCAAATCAACTCCCTCCTCTTCCCCTTCCCGATGGCAGTTTTACGTCGAGCGTGCTCGATTCCGCCAAGTTTCTGTTAACGCAACAAATCTCCCTGGACTCCCCTGCAACAGATGACCTCTATCATACACGCCTTCGAGTTATCACGGACACTCCTTATCACCCTCCTGTCGATGATCTGCCGTTCACTGTCGGCGAAATCGAGCACGCTCTTAATTCCGGAAATCTACATGCTTCACCTGGACTCGATGGTGTCACTTTGCCCATGCTAAAAGCTTTTCTCCAATATCATTCGGCCTTTTTTGTTTTCTCGTTCAATCAGTGTCTCAATTTATCCTACTTCCCCTCTCATTGGCCCAAAGGACGTAGTGTTTTTATCGCGAAACGCAACCGCCCTCCCGACTGTCCTTCGTCTTATCGACCCATCGTAATGAATTCATTATTCGGCTAAATTTTGGAATGTTTACTAAGTTCCCACCTTTATTTTTCCTTACATTCCTCCAACCTGCTTCATAAAAATCAGTTTGGATTCACGCATGGGAAAAGTGCGCCAATCGCCCTCTACCGCCTCCGTAAGACTCTCGACTCGTTTAAAGACAAGAAACTTCACGCGTTACTCATCTCCCTGGATTTCAAAGTCGTTTTTGATAGCGTTTGGCATCCCACGGTTTTACACTTTCTCCGCTCCCATAACTGCCCCAACAACCTCTACCACCTTCTACGTTAATTTCTCCAAAGCCGTAATGTCACGTTCCGTTCCCAGGCTAGCGAGGTATCCGCTACTCCCACATCGGGCAGCCCTCAAGGTTCCCCTATCAGTCCACTATATATTGTGGAACATTGTTATATACGGCCTGCTTGCAATCCCTTTTCCACAAGATGTCTTCGCCCATGCATACGCAGATGACACGGTGCTAGTGATTTCAGCCACCAGTAGATTAGAACTTGAAGCCAAAGCTTCTGCATCTCTCAGTCTTATTTCTGCTTGGCTTCTCGGTGTAAAGTTATTATCAGCACCGACAAATCCTTTTTTATATACTTTCCTAATAGTCATACATCATCATCATCATCATCATCATCATCACGCACCCGTCAACCCATTGTTCGTGTCAATGGAACCTCCCAGCAGTCAAAAACTAGTATTAGGATTCTGGGAGTTATTTTCGATACCAATCTTACGTTTAACGAACACTTAAATTACCTCCGTACGAAATCCGATCTTCTCTCCACCCGTCTCCTCTTGTTCATCCGCATGCATTATTCTCTGTCTTCTCCCGTTCTACGTCTGCTTTACAATCAGGTGCTTCTTCCTTCTATTACTTATGCCTCCCCGGTCTGGTGGCCGACCTTCCCGACTTCGCAATTTAAACTTAAATTAAACTCTATCCAACGCACTCTCGTCTTGACTATGACTGGCGCGTTTCGCACCACCCGCACTTCCTCCCTTCAGGTTCTCGCCCATGCTCTCCCCCTACCTATTGAATTGGACCGATCAAATGCTCAGTTTTCCCTTTTTAGTCTTAAAACCCTTACCTTCTATGGCCCCTCAACGTACGACCTCCGTGATACCCAGTATCCTCTTAATCCCTGGCTCATTCACCCTAGTCTTAAATTTCGCTTCCTTTTCAACTTCTGGAACTCCATCAAGTCCGTCGTGTAACATCCCTGCCTGTATATCATCTGTATACAGATGTTCCCTACACCTCTTTTGCCGCTGGTTCTGCTTTCGTCTTGTTTCACCCGCATGGTCGCATCATTAAAGTGGGTCGATACAGGATCATTGGGGCAACTAGTGCTTATGCTACTGAGGTCATCGCGTTATTAGAGGCCCTCACATACGTCCGCACATTACCTCATGCTACCGCGCTTCATATATATTCTGAGTGCCTCTCGCTTCTTCATGCCATATCTGCCTTGACCACCACGAATACCTATGTCCATGAATTTAAACAGCTCCTCCTTTCTATACTGTCATTCCGTCCCGTCTTGTTATTCCACGTGCCCGCCCATCGGGGTGTTGACGGCAATGAGCTTGCAGACAGCATCACCGGTTCGGCTGCGTCACGTGGAATTTCCAGGTTCATTCTCATTTCACAGGCCTGAATTAAATCTAGGATGCATGCAATCCTCGTACGCCCAGTGGCATGTTGCCTGGTCGCGAGATAGCGCGGACACGGCACCTTACCGCTGGGTTCCCAATGTCTTAAAGATACCTGCCTTCTTCCCACCCCGTAAACCTCTTGCTCAACTTCTCACCTGCCGTGCCCAATTACCTTTCTACTTTTTTCCAATTTCATCACTCGAATCATAGTAACTGTGCCTGTGGTGATTCCTGTATCGACCTACTTCATTACTTTAATCATTGCTCTTTAACTTCTGAGATTGCTACCTTACTTAAGGATCACCATGACTTCATTCCCACTCCTACGCACTACCCTTCACTTCTCCTTAGCCAGCGGAAGAGAGCACTATTAATTCGCCTTTATCGCCTAATTTCCTTTTTCACATTCCCAGATTCTTCTTGATTATTTTATATTTATACTACTTGCATCTCTTCTCACCCTCACATAATTGTTTTCTTTTCTCTTTCATCTCTTTATCCAGCTTTCGTTGTTTAGTGCCCTTGGTTACGCTAACTAAGGTGGGGCGTTGCTCCGTGGGTACTATTCGCGGAATGTCTGGATTCCATCCTCATACCTGTCATCATCATCATCATTCTTCTTCTCGCTCCCCTGACATCGCCTTTTGGTTTGTTTTCTGTGGCACATCATATTGTTTTGTGTCTCCTTTTCGATTTACTTTCCGCCTATTCTTTAGTTATTCCCCAGCTCCAAGCCATTTTCAGCACAACACCGACGTCCCCTATTCCTGGAATTTTAGGCCACTTGCAAACAACCACCTGTCCGTACCTGCCTGGCCTTTGTTCTCGAGGGCCTGCCTTGCCGCCTTGGACGTCTTTCTTGTTCATCCTAAAGACCTTCTCTTTTCCCTCTTTGCATCAAGTGTTTTTGTGAACTATGTCTTAATAAACGCAGTCGAGACGCACCCCACCATGCCGTGACCTTTGGGTGTATCGAACTTTCCGTTGCCCACGCTATCATTTTGGCATTTGGTTCGGCTCTATCTCGCAGTTTTTTTTTCATTGGCTTTTTCTCAAAACTGTTTTGGGTCAAATACCCCTTTTCATTTATGTTTAATTGGTTCAAACCTGCGATACCTGTGGTGGTGCGGGTTTTCCTCACTTTTATTTAGGTTGCTTTTATTCACAGAGGGGCACAAAAAATAGCCGTGTGAGCTATTCGGCAAGATTGCACAAACAGCAGCAGCAGCAGCAGGCGGCATTTACGGTCAGCAACAGAGGTGCATGGGGGTTTGCAAATAAAGCTTCGCTTTAATGAAGAGCAGGCGGTCCTCTGCATACAGTGTACAGTCATCATCATCAGCCAATATTTATGTCCGCTGCAGGAAGAAGGCCTCTCCCAGCGATCTCCAATTACCCCGTCTTGCGCTAGCTGATTCCAACTTGCGCCTGCAAACTTCCAATTTCGTCACCCCACCTATATTTTTCTGCCGTCCTCGACTGCGCTTCCCTTCTCTTGGTATCCTTTCTGTAACTCTAATGGTCCACCGGTTATCCTTCCTACGCATTACATACCCTGCCCAGCTCCATTTTTTTCTCTTAAAGTAACTTACTGTAATCACAGAGTTCAGTGTGTTAAGGGAAAAGTAATGTCTCGTGAACCGGAAGTTGTACAAAAACTGCAGCGCTGCTATCTCAGTGCTGTATTACGTAATCAGTTAGCACGTTGGTTTCCAACAAAAATCGTCTTTACACTTGTGCCTGCTTTTTTTTTTGCTTTTTGCTGCAAAGCGTGGGCACCAAGGATGTCAGAAAAGTCGGGCCACACGTGAGCAAGCAGCAGGGACGCTGGAAGCGCCACACAAGTGCCATTGTCACGGAAGGGAACCAGCCTCCGGTAGGTGTAGTTCTGGGTAATGGCTGCCACAGTATACTTCCTTTGCTTCGCTTCGCAGGGCACGACATATCGAGAACGTTACCGTATTTTAAACGTGATTAGGATTCTTATAGAGTGCCGCACGCACTTTGCGGGAGCGGTCTGTCTGAATTTCTGCCTGTCTGTCCACCTGCCTGTGTCTATAAACGTTTTCCTGCCAACTTGCGTCACTGGATAGCCCAGCTGCCACTTTTTGTGACAGCTGATTGCCGCAGCGTTAAATGAGCTTAACACGCTCCCTTAAAGAACCCGTACAAGTCCTCGATCATTCAGATTGTTTGTAAGCAACTTCCTCGGAATGCCTCTTGCTGCAACGTGGCGTATACATTAATATGACTAGAGCTAGTAAATAGGCAAGTCCATTTACCATACCTTATTAAGAATGCTACAGTAGTACTGCACAGTAGATGATGCCGGTGGAGGTCGTAAGGCTAGAAGCACCAGGCTTGTTCTCTGTTGTAGTTGAATAAAAAGTCTTAAAGTGAACCAGTATTAAAAACTAAAGTCAAAACGATTAAATGTATAAAAACACGACATATGGTAGCAGTTTCGCCCGAAAGGGGAGCATCGATTGCAATAACAAATAGTATAAAGCTATACGTAGTAAAGATGGTAGTTTTATCGGCTGTATAAACTGGCAGTCGCTTACTAACTAAATTTACATGCATGCTGTCACGTACGTACAGCCCAACATAAAACACATCTCACTCGATGAGCGCCCGCACTCACTGTCCAAACGGTGGAGTGAGAAAGCGCGGCTGCAGCAGCGAGCGAATTAACCTTCGTGCTGCGTCTCGCTTCAACGTGAACTAAACGGCCAGAACACAGCACACACGAAGCTGTGCGCACTCGGCGCACCACCAGAGTAAAACGTCCCCCCCCCCCCCCCCCCCCAAGTGGCACAATGCTTACATATCGCAAGAGAACTCCTTGAGGAGTTACCGCGTGAATTTTTTAAACAAGATTTGTATGTGGCTAAATTGCAACGCTATCCCCGATGGCCGTTACATAGACGTTGTGCAAGCAGGTTTTAACAAACGGACTCCACACGAGGCAAATTTTAGATTAGGAAACTAACTTGTGCGGTCGTTGGAAACCGGCGTTCATTCATGAAGTTGCCGCACGGGAATACTACTCAGGGTCGTTGCCTATCCCCCTAATATACAATCGATTCCTGAAAAAAAAAACGCGTAGTTAACACGAGAAAGAGATAAACACTTGTTTTTGCATTATATAAGTGTTCCCGAAATGCGCCCGAACTTTTTCTAAATAGAACGAGTGGATGGATATTCTAGAGGCAGTCATCGCAATCGTTCCTTGAGGGTTCAGGGAAGTCTGTTCTCTCAAAAAGAGCGCTGACCCCTGATCGAATTTTGACTGCTACAGTGCGTTTTGGATTTCGCTCGGCTGCCTTTTCGCATTAGCTTTCCTTCGTCCTTGAGAAACACGACCTGGAGGCCTCCAGGGTGAAACGTCAGTGAACTCCATGTGCCAGTTCAGCCCGCTGACAGTCTCTTCCTCGGAGACGAATACGTCACAGGTATCACCAGAGTCCGACCTCAAATACGTCCTCCTTGCCGTTGAGCAGGGTACACAAGAGGCGTGTCCTTGTATTACGTTTTCGCAAGAAATGCTCATTTCCGCACCATGGACCACTCTCTCAAAACACAGTACACGTACGTTTGTAGCATTGTTCCAATTAAAAATTCACCGACGATTGCAATATACCTGAATGTGAAATTTGAGCGCAGCTCTATACGTGCTTTCATTTCACGATATGTTGACTGGTGCGGACAACCTGTCTCATGTGGCACGTTGAAAGCGGAGGAGGAAAAAAAAACCTTTATTCTTACAGGGAATTTGGGACCTGCCAAGACCCCCCCAATCCCGGGCGACCCCACCGCACTCAAACGGAGCGAAGTGTGGCGCGACTGCCTCGCTAATAGGGAGATCGTTAGGGGCAGCGCGTGGTTGACGCGCACCCCTCTGCCAGACTTCTCATGCAGCGCTTTCTTTCCATATATGGTATCGGTGACGTCGTCGGCTAACAGACGACGCGTGCTACTTTGGGGCCACCTCGTAGCCATCGTTGTCGCAGAGCCTGCCTTGCGTGTCACTACGCTTTTTTCTCACACTTTCGCCATAGCCTCCTCCTTCGCTTTCCTCCTCGCGCTCTCTTCGCTATCGTCGTCTTTCATTCCCCACTGTGCTCCGCGTTCGCTCTTTCATCCTTGGATGTGGTCGTTCGCTTGGTTACGAAGGACGCCGACGCTCGCCGCAGGAACGGGCGCCTAAGAGCTGCGCTCTAAAGTGATGCATCATATGTTTCCTTAATAATGTTCCGTAGTTTACAGAAACCAAACTGGGTGACTTTGAACGAGATTGAGAGGGTGGGAGGGTTATATACATTTTTCATTATAGCATTATTTTTCTAATCTTGATGTCTTGAGTAAAAAAAAATACCTGAGAAAGGAAAAAAAGAGAAACGACCCTAATCCTTGACTTATGTGCGTATACATATAGTAGCTGTCGCACCTCGGCGTTCTTGTGCTCTGGTGTATTGTTTGGGTAAACTTTGTGTTTTCCTTGTGTACACAACACTTGGCTCGGCGTCCTCGTCATCTACTACCGCGGTTAACGGAATGGGAGGAAAACCAATCTCGGAGGAGCGAGCGAGTGGAACTGGTGGGAAACAGCCACGCACAAAGGAGTGGGCAAGGGAGCGAAGGATGACGACGAGGGCGTGACGCGTAGCCACCTAGCGGACGGCGCACGAAGCGCACCTTACGCGCACCTCCGCCACTGACGTGAGAACACGTAACGAGCGCCGGCGCTGAGCTGGCGCGCGCGAGCGAGCGACGGAGCAAGTGCGTGCCGGGAGAGAAGAGAGAGTGACGTCGCCCCTCCGCTGTGCTAGGCGCTCACTCTGTCAGGTGGTGTGTAGCTTTAATTATCTTGTTTATATATAATAATTAATGAGCGCGCACCCCTGGTTTAAGTTTTACGTCACTTATGACGTCACTTCTGGTCCTGGAGTTTCCCGAAAACCTGTACGTATGCGGTGGGTATCTAAAGTGTACGATTGTGTGCTTTGGTGTACGGCAGTTGCTTTCCTTAGTTGTTTCTAATTATTCCTGACTTAAATAGCTCCTTACTGTACTAAACATGTGCGCTGATGTCACATCTATCAGCCATAAGTGGAACCGTCCATATCTACCTGTTTTTAGTTTTCTATGATTTATTTTCAATCTCGTCCCATCTCTCTGAAAACCGGAAGTTGATCCCTAACCGGAAGTTGGTGCTCAAGAAACAAGGCGTCACTCAGGGCTCGTGGCACTAATAATAAAAATTTGAAGTTTATTATCCACCTAAAAACCTATCCCTGCTGCAAATCACAATAAGCTGGGTTGTACAGAGTAGAAACAGTGTCCCAAAGATGATCAATTTTAAAATGTAACGTTTTCATTATTTGTTAGAGAGGTAATTTGTGCAAAAGTCCAGAAAATTCCGTGAGCTAGTTTGGCCTTACATCTATTTGCAGTGGAAATAAATTTTTGATATTGTTGAGAGACTTCTCGCGAACTTGACAAAAATCACACTTCGTGAAATTGTCGTCGTCGCCCCAATACTTTTGACGATTTTTTCCCGTTTAGTAATAGCTTTTTCAAATACAAGTAGCAGCTTAGCACTATTTAGTCACGTGTCCGTAATGTTTAAATTATCTACAAAAAGTGTCATATATACCACCCGTTTCGATCTCTCGTGGAATTTGACCCTCTACAAATCTTCGTTGGCAGGCATCATTAATACAGCAAATAGAGAGGAGTTTGGGATCTTTTCTTCACTTTTTTATCTGAATTTTTTTAACAAATGGAAAAAAGTAAAAGAAGTAGTGCAAAGCGGGCATGCTTCAAAGGAAATGTCGTTCTTTTCCGTATCTTACAAGCCCTTATTGAAGTACGTTAGCACAAGCCGTGGGAACATTTCTTTGTGCAACTTAGACCTGTCCGGCCTTTCGTCCTTGTCTGCTGTCATCCTCTTTTACATGTTCCTAATACGTGCACTTGCAGCATAATAGTGAAATACCAACTAGACGAATAAGAATCGGGCACCCTTCTTTGAACATAACGCAGTTGGCTAAACATCCTCTGAACGTCGCAGCTGTAGCTTCCAATGCCAGAGGAGCTTTTGAGCTGCATTAATTCACTTCCGAGATAATTTATGCCATTTACATGTAAGCGATGTGCGGGAAACGCGATTCAGTGCGCCGTTGCCTTATGGATATGAATGCGGCCATTGAAAAAACTCAACAAACTATAATGTGTTGGGAACCTGTAGTCGTACTTATGAGCGTAGTAGTCCTATCTATTTGTTCTTTCCCATTGTTGTGTTCAGGGAGCAGTTATCGCGTTGGTAGCTAATATTGTGACCTTGACCGTTTTTTTTTGCGTCTGGTAGTTTGACTTTTGCGCAGAGGCCGTTGAGATGACCAGGCTATACGGGAGCGAGCAGCGAGTACCAGTCCTGTTCTACACAGGTCGACACCGCAGCTGACGATGTAGCAAGACAAAAACGTTAGCAGCGAGCTTGGCATTGCCATCCTTGGAGCCTTTCCTCTAGAACTTGGCTATTGTCGTACTCGACATATCGAGAGCGTTCCACGCCGTTTAGTGACATCTTGCTCACAAAGCGTCTGTACGGGCTAATTTGTTATGTTCGACAATTGTATAAGTAACTGCTCAGTTCACCAGTTAGAAGGAGCAGGTTCGATAAACAAAGCCGTCGCGTCTCCTTCTTTCCGCTGCATGTAGCACTCCTGTATTATCATGATAAAATGAGAACGCAATCAGCGCAGCATGTGACTTTGGGTACTTGCGGCGCCACATGCTGCGCCGTCTAAACGCGGCCCGTGGTGAACTGCTGCACATGCGCAGTTAGGTTAGGGGTTTCGCGCTTCGCGTCCGGCTCACATGTCCTTGATCGTCGCTGAGTTTATGAGAATTTTCCAATCTAGCCAGAGAAGCACTGCAGGCCTCTGCTTTCCTACAATGCTCGTCGGTATCTCGGTAGACGAGAGTTCGGTAGAGATTTGTTTGCCTCTCACACAAGACGGCGCGGCAACTACCGACAAGCTTTTTAATGACCAAGTATGAAGTACTTTGCAAAAGCAGCATTGGTGACTCCACTTGCTTAACACAATGCTCAGTGTCGTTGACTGCATAACGACGCTCACTTCGAGTAATGCGCGGCCCCATGCAGAGTTCAGCGTCACAAATCATCCGCCATCAGGCTATTGGTCAGGTTTCATCACTGAAGTGCTGACTTCTGAAAAGCTACAGTGTAAGCCTGTGTGAAAGACAACGATTTGCAATTTATCTTGAGTGTCCAAATGTAAACACTAAAAGAAAAATGACCTTTAGCTTTATTAGCGAATTTCCCTTTCCAATACCCCCCCCCCAAAAAAAAAAAACGCGCTCTTTCAGTCACAACTGGCCTGGTAAGGCACAAAAAACGCAAGAGCAAAATACTGGTGGCGACGCTGCCTTGACGTTTCCGCAGCACCTCGTCATGACGTCATGAACTTGGACGGCGCTGTATTTGATCCACGTGTATTTAGGTTCGCACACATATTTCCCACGGCATTCCCGACATGTTCCCTAAATTTTACCTTCGTGGCCTTTTTAATGCTCATGTGCCGATAATTTTAAGCATGAAATCCTGTTAGTTCCTGTTGTCTGCGACCTTCAGGAGACCTTGAGCAAAAATCCACATCCCTTATCAGGGCACTCAAGACGAGAATGAGCGCGAGAACGAAACGAGAACCTGCGAGAATGTCTCGGCTTAGTTGCGAGAGCAAAACGTGATCATTCGGGAAACCAGTCAAAAGTTAGGAAAATGCGGTCTCGGGCCCCCCTTCCTTTGTACAGGACCGCATTACATACGGTAGTTGATGCCCAAACAACTTAACAAAAATATTGGTTCTGCCTTCTTCCTAATGTTTGTTCACAATATCACTGAACCTGTAACTTCCTGTGCATTCAACATTTCATTTGTCATTTCCAATAGCGACGTTCAAAAGGCAGCGACTATTTTTAGGCCCCTTTAAACAGCCATGTATCATCTACTCAGAATTCATTGCTCCACTGCAAACTTACCAACACTTACTAACACTTTGGCCATAACTGGCCCTTGTGCCACTAAACAGCATACACTCATTCATTCAAGGCAGATACAGTGCACCGTACACTTGATTGCCGTCTTTTGGCCCTGAGACAGGGTTTTCTGTGCTCTTTTCAATGCCAGCGGTCCGTCTCTATCAATATCGTCACTATCCAATCGCGACAATCTGCCATGATGTGGCAGATTGGCGCGTTTGTTATTTCTCGAAATTCGCAAAACTAAAATTTGATATGCAATATATGCTATAGTGTCGGGTAAACCTTTCATCGCGAACTTGACAGATGGTGCGAAATACGGAAAAATAAATTTTACACGCAGTTTCTCGAATGAATAACCTTTCATCGCAAAATTTACGATAATTGAGTTTCTGAAGAATTCTTAATCAGTTAAAAGTTATTTATTGTTTTTGTAGTGACTCTATAGGTATGCAGTGAATTGAGGAAGCTGCAGTTTTGAGCATCTAACTCGCTTCGCCGGTATTTTTCATTGTCAGTACATTAAACAAAAAAACTGCGTCATTAATAGCAGAGTATGACTCGAAGAAGTGTCCGTAGACGGAATGCAAATTTCTGGGTCTCATGTCACGTGGCCGCGCCGGCTGCGTTACAATGTGGGTAACGTGTTTCTTTCGTAATCTCTGTAAAAAACGACGACAAAAGGGCGGGTGTGTTATTGCATGCAGTGTGCGGTAGGTTAAGGCAAAGCCATGTGTTGTGAACTAGCTGTCTTACCAATATTACAGAGGCGCTATCTCGTTGCAGTCTTCCGTAAACAGCTTTCACGTTGGTGTGAAACATTCCAAACGCTTCTAACATGATTCCCAGTTTATTTCTCGTTCTCTCTCCAAGCGTGTGCACCGAGGCTGTCGGGAATGTCAGGCAACACGTGAGCGAGAAGCGACGATGCTGGAAGCGTCATGCACACAACAGAAGCAGTTTGCATGTTAGTGAAGCGTCATGCACGCAACAAAAGCAGTTTGCATGTTAGTGAAGCGTCATGCACGCAACAAAAGCAGTTTGCATGTTAGTGAAGCGTCATGCACGCAACAGAAGCAGTTTGCATGTTAGTGAAGCGTCATGCACGCAACAGAAGCAGTTTGCATGTTAGTGAAGCGTCATGCACGCAACAGAAGCAGTTTGCATGTTAGTGAAGCGTCATGCACGCAACAGAAGCAGTTTGCATGTTAGTGGAAGCGTCATGCACGCAACAGAAGCAGTTTGCATGTTAGTGAAGTGTCATGCACGCAACCGAAGCAGTTTGCATGTTAGTGAAGCCTCATGCACGCAACAGAAGCAGTTTGCATGTTAGTGAAGCGTCATGCACGCAACAGAAGCGTTTGCATGTTGTGAAGCCTCATGCATGTTAGTGAAGCGTCAGGCACGCAACAGAAGCAGTTTTCATGTTAGTGAAGCGTCATGCACGCAACAGAAGCAGTTTGCATGTTAGTGAAGCGTCATGCACGCAACAGAAGCAGTTTGCATGTTAGTGAAGCCTCATGCACGCAACAGAATCAGTTTGCATGTTATGAAGCGTCATGCACGCAACAGAAGCAGTTTGCATGTTAGTGAAGCCTCATGCACGCAACAGAAGCAGTTTGCATGTTAGTGAAGCCGTCATGCACGCAACAGAAGCAGTTTGCATGTTAGTGAAGCGTCATGCACGCAACAGAAGCAGTTTGCATGTTAGTGAAGCGTCATGCACGCAACAGAAGCAGTTTGCATGTTAGTGAAGCGTCATGCACGCAACAGAAGCAGTTTGCATGTTAGTGAAGCGTCATGCACGCAACAGAAGCAGTTTGCATGTTAGTGAAGCGTCATGCACGCAACAGAAGCAGTTTGCATGTTAGTGTCAGCTTGACGGCGTTGTACTTGGATATGGCATATTGCTTCCATTGCTGCAGGATACGTCGAGAACGTCAAATACTTTGTCGCAGCTGGTTGGCTGGGCTTTAACTGGGAAGTTTAACACGCCTCCTTAAAGAATGAGTGATAGTCGGTGATGCTCCAAGTAATTTATATATTGCGTCTGAGAGTTTTCAAAAACAGGAAAGACGAGATAACTAAGAGACTTCCTCAGAATGATTCTTGCTCCACAGTTGCGTGCACGACCAATATGACTTGAGCTCGTGATTAGGGAAGTCAATCCATGTATCATTATTAGGAATACGGCAGTAGTGATGCAGAAGATAATGTGCCGTTGGAGGTCCCGAGGATACAGACAGCAGGTGGTTTCTCCTATATTGGTTCAGTAAAAAAAGTATTATAGCCAACAAATAATCAAAACAAAATGACGATTTTAGCATTTATAAAAACGATATGAAAAATAACTAAAGAATGAAACGTAAAATTGTCAAATTTTGGAAATTGAAACGCTTACGAAAGGTCACAGGAGGTCTACTCCAAGCTTGTGGAAATCGAGCGAATCCGAATTCATGTGGACGACATGAAGAAGTGTCTAATGTGTCCATTCGTCATTGTCACCTTTTTTTCGTTTTCGTTAGGTTTGTTATATTAGACGCCTTGCTCAATTTTGTCTTCAGGCAGAGCCAAGGCAACACAGAAGCAAGCAGCGATGCCGTAGGACGCGACATCAGGGCACCGAAGACACTCTAAGCGCATTTCAGTCTAAACAAGGTAACATACTCGCCGCGCCCCGTATGCTGTATGTTCGAGTGAAAGCTTGCGAGGGTCCGCCGACATATTGCGGCCTAATTAAGCTCGCGCGCGCGTGGGAGAAAGGCGGGGCTGAAGCGCGCTTCTTCTGTCGCGCGTGAGGCACGGGGTGGCGGAGGCGAGAAAGGGAGGCAGGGAGGGAGGGAGGGAGGGAGGGGCGTTTTATTCCGGCGGCGGCCGCGCGGGCGGCGTATCTTGAAAGTGATATGCAACGGGAAAGAAAGTGCGCGCCCGCGCGGGCCCCATCTTTAAAGCGATATCCGATGTGAACGAAGTGCAACTAGTGTCGGTAGCTTCGTATACGCCGTGCTTTCATCGTTTAGTTCGCGTTGAAGGGAGAGACGGCACGATAGTAAATTCGCTCGCTGCTGTGCCGCGCCTCACCGTTGCCGCGGTCATCGAGCGAGATGTGTTAATGTGAACCGGTTCACGCGTTACACTGCGCTTGTTAATTTGGTTAGTAAGCGAATGTTTCCAAGTACCGCCAATAAAACCAATATGCTTAGTTCATATAGTTGCCTACTGATTTGCTTTCGAAATTGATGTTTCGCCTTTCGGGCAAAACTGCGACATTTTTTCTTCGTTTTTGGTAAGTTTGTTATATTATAGGCCTTGCTCAATTTTATCTTCAGGCAGAGCCAGAGCAAGGCAGAAGCAAGCAGCGATGCCGTAGTACGCGACACCAGGGTACCGAAGACTGGGAACACGACCAGGAGCAGAAGGACGCTCCTGCCGGTAGCTGTAAGTTACCGTGGCCACCGTTGACATTGACGATACTTTGCTGCCGATGCTATGCTTCGCCTGACGTCACATGTTACAAAAAGTGAATTTTAACAATTTGCTATGGCGGGCTGTTTTTAGAGCAGGATGTCGTTGTAGCTTGTGGGTCATTCATATTGCGATGATGTGTAACACAACACGGATACATGTGCGCATGAATGAGAGACAAACACAGCGCTCAGTTTCAGCAACGCTATTGAAACTGTTCAAGGCTGTTTCAACGTTTCTTAGTATGAGCGCTTCTTTCTTCCTGCTCGTGTCAATGTCCGCCCATGTTGAGTAGAGTAGCAGGCCAGGTGTTCCATTTTCGGGCCGACCTCTCTACATTTTCAAATCATTAAACTACTTCTTCTTCTTAATCCCAATTCATTATGTTGCGCAGAGGTTCCTCCTCCAAACACTAGGCTGGAATTTGGCGCTAATGTATGGGTGCGCCGCGAGTATCTAGAATGGGAAATATGCACAGATCATGCATTTGCATAAGTTAAATATTTCCGGCTCGTAGCAGTGTTGTAGGCTTTTACATTAATGCTCTTTAAGCTTATACTTATAAGCCCGTGAATATAGGCAAAGTGCCTCGAGTGGCCAGTGGCGCTCCAATTTTACGTGTATTAGCGGGCTTCTTTCAGTCTTGGAAAAACTTTTGTGAAGCACGTATTGAGCAACATAAAGCTATATCGGGATCTGTATCGGGAACAATGCTGGGTGGTACCTTGATAGGCTTGAGTTGGGCAAAATTTGTTTGCCTCTCGGACAAGATAGCGTGGCAGGTACCGACGAGAATTTAATGGCCTGGTTTGACGTACTTTACAAAGCTACAAAGGCTGCATAGGTTAGATGGCTTTCTTTTCGCATGAAAAAGGCCCGCGGGTAAATAAAATGCTGCCTACGACGTCACATGACAACGTCAGAAGAACCGAGTTGTTGAATCGGGAATGTTTTGAAATCTGTATATATATAGACTGAAGAGAAAAATAAGATGAGCACGGGGTATGATGCATGCAGTGTTCAGTGTTCTAAAGCGAACTAATGTATCGTGAATATGCAACTTCTTTATCCGTAATGATGCAGAAATTCTAGTCTGTAGTAAGGACGCTTCGTTAGATTTTTTTATTCATATGGATCGAAAGAATCCACCAACGAAGAGCAATATTGATTGCCTTCATGAAATGTGAAGTGCGTCGTAAAGTGAAACTTCACTTAACTAACTTCACGTGAACGAAAATTTCAGCCCAGCGAATTGGTGAAAACGGAAAGAAGTTTCAGCTAAAGGACTTCGATCTATAGGCAAATTTCATTGTTACGATCTGGGTCAGCCAGCGTGATTCATGAAGTTGCAGGACAGTGTTTGGCACAGTGCCGGGCCGGCTTCAGTGCCTCGAAACAGCCAATAGTCTCGTGAATGTCATCAAGCTAATACGAAAAAAAGGCTTGACCAGTTATGCTCCAGCGTGATCGTGTAGGTCTCCGAACGGTTACCCAACATTTCAAGGAATTGAATGCAAGAAAACAGTTCATAATTGCTTTGAGGTTTCATTTAAATGTTGCACTTGTACTGTTTCACACATGTTTCAGTAGCAGTCAATTACTTGAGACCTGTACACTGTAGAATTTTGCCTAGCCGCCTTGATTTAGCCAGTTATTCCTCATGGTGACAAGAAAAGTACCAGAAACGGAAGTGGTGATAGACGACTTCATACGGAACCTCACGGCGACGCTGACGGCCGAAATCCGCTTGGAGTGTCTATATAATTACTATTGCAATTTAACGGGCAAGTTTTCACTCGGTCATGCAAAGCTTAGTCAAAGCGAAACTGTCCATCCTCAAGTGTTACTGGCTGCTACTCCTAGGTAATAACTTGGTTTCTGCTAGGTCTTAACCTGGTTTAGCTTCAACTACGCATGTAGGGAAGGTATTCCCGAGCGATCATTTTCGGAGGTACCTTCCCTTTCGCGACATTTGGTATGACTAGCGCTGGAGCCGTCGGCGCCTACGAGCGACAGCGTTCCTGGCATGCCACAAATGCAGGCAGGCTAACCAAGGTTGGCATAGTGCCAAGAACGCTGTTGCTTGCGACGTCGAATGCGTTGGAGGCTAGCCGCTGGATATCTAGCGAAAGTTGACACGATTAGACGCAGCCTCTTTTATGGCAAACTCCGAGGCCAAGCGCATTCACACTGGGCGAAAGCTATGAACTGTGTGCAGGCGGCGCGCAGCAGACGACACGCCGGGATGAAGTCACGGCGCATGCGCAGTAGCGCGCAGCTGGCGGGTGCTCGGCGGAGCCATGTCTGTGCATTGGTCTGTGTCGGGCGAAGCGCCGCCGGCGCATCTGCGCTGCAAATAACCAAGTGTGATACATTTTCTGAAAGATAAGGAAAAATGAAAATTCTCCATC
Organism: Dermacentor silvarum; assembly: GCF_013339745.2. Taxonomy (NCBI): domain Eukaryota; kingdom Metazoa; phylum Arthropoda; class Arachnida; order Ixodida; family Ixodidae; genus Dermacentor; species Dermacentor silvarum. Next base: position 100,437,664 of record NC_051161.1, on the reverse strand, counting down.
ACATGATTTAATGCTTACCTCCGGGCTTCCAGTAACCCTCGCCGTGGAAAGTGGGCGCCTAGCCTAAGTGTAACGCGACGCCGCCCAAAGCCTACAGGAGGTTACCGAAGACTACGACTCCGCGGCTAATGGGAATGACAAGCCTGCTAAAAATGGTAAGTTTGTCGGTATCACCTAGGAACTGACTGACGCGTAGAATTCCACGACCTTGCGCTACAGGGGCGGTATTCTGTAAGATTCCAATAAGTTGACGCTGATAGGCTGCTGCTTCACAAGCAGGAAGGAGACTGGTTGGCACCCTCCTGTGCTCGTGAAGCAGCAGCCAATCAGCGATAGCCGAAATGGACAGCTCACTAATCGGACTCTTACAAAATACCGCCCCAGGAGTGAGTACTGGGGCGCTTTAAAGTAAAGCTATTCCAAACTGTTTTTTTTTATTCCAATCTCCTGACGTCAAATTTACGTAACCACCGTAAATTTACGAACAAGCGAATTAAACACTCTCCTCGTTTATAGGAGGTCACCTGTGTTCGCCGAAAATATTGAAACCTAGAACCACTCGTTTGTTCGAGAACACTCACTGCCAGGATACGCGTTTTTTAAAGCACGATACCGAAGTACTTCAGTGAAAGCTCGCCGTTTTTAAGGCTATAAAACGCGAAAGACGACCAGAACAACAAAAGTCAAATTGAAAACAATTTATTAAGGCGAAAGCCGTAGGTGGCTCATGGTTCGAAAAACCTGACGTCCGGTGTTACGGCACCTAAATTCATTGTGCCACCAACGAAGGTCATGGTTTCTAGTGCCTTAGTTAACTATACCTTAATTAACATAGAGTTCATTAAGGCACTCGAACCCACGGCCTTTGACGTTACTTAAGGCAAAGTTAATTAAGACACAGTTAATTAGGATATAGTTAATCATGGCACGCGGACCCACGACCATTGGGAGTCGAATCCTCGACCATTGGTGCTAATTAAGGCGAAGTTAATTAAGGCGAATTTAATCAAGATATAGTTATTAAGACACTCGAACCCACGACCTTTGGTGAGAAAGAACAAGTAATAGGAAAGTAATTGCACGTTACAGATGGTCAAAATTAACCCGGAGTCCCCCAATACGGCGTGCCTCATAATCATATGCTGGTTTTGGAACATATAACAGACCAGAATTTAATTTTTAAGCTCACGTCGCATTCGAATGAGAATGTCAAGTAATATAATTAATTTCTCGTGAGCGCGCACGCTTTCGCATTCATTCTCTTCAGGGCATGCTAATGTGACTGTCAACTTTTTGAACAATGCAACAAACATCAACTGGGAATCACATTTCAAAAGCCAAAGTTACAAAGACGCTCTTTTTTGTTTGCTACAGCCATATTTTCCTTGCTTTCTAATCGGTGGTTAAATTCTCGGGAGAAAAAGTGCATTCTTGTCACAAGTTGCCGCGGGAGCACACGCCGCACGAGCTGCGTCGATAAATCTTGCTGGGACTCACAGGGATTGCGATCACTACGCAACAAAGTTGAACGCAATGTTACTAAGTTTGTTGAAGGCAAAAAAGAAAAAGAAAAACACCCGGCCCAAGACCACGCCTGCGTTGACTACGCCAGCTTGGCGGCCAAGAAGCCGTAGGCACCGCCAACACCGGCCGACACCTCCGTCAAACTGGTCAAACTACGACGAGCGCGCCCTTGCTCGGCGGTACAGGGAAGGGTGACATCCGCGGCGCCGGAGTTTGCAAACTGAAAGAGGTAATTGTCACATGCAAGAGGCTGCCGGTGGCGAGAAAAGACGACGACAAAGTTCTCGGAGCGTTCCGAACGGCGTGAGCGCTCGAGGCACGCGAGCCGAGGCGTAATCCGCGAGGGAGAAGCGACGGAACATTATTATCGGCGTGGCTCTTGAGCTGGAAAGTCGTCTCGTCAGCCATGCTCTGACGACGGGAGAGCGGAGGACCCGGCCACGAAGTCGTGACGCTAGCAAGGCCCAGGCGCAGCGGTAGTCCTCGGAGACGTCAGGGCGAAGCTCCTGGGACCGGCTGCTGCTGCCCACGGTGGTTCCGGTCTTCTGCTCGAGAATCCCTCTTCCTCCGCCAAGCCCATTCAACTGATAATCACCGTGCTACCTGGTCGCCAAAGGCGAAGAACGCTTCGCGAGGCCTAACCCGGCGAGTGACACGTCAGCGGCGGCTACCGGAGCTCCAGCCACGCACTCGGCCAGGTCAACGGATCCGCGAGTCGTCGGCAATTTACGGCATCAGCGACAACCCGAACGAACAAGACGCGAGGCCTAACCCGACAAGTGACACGTCAGCGGCAGCTACTGGAGCTCCAGCCACGTACTCGGCCAGGTCAACGGAACCGCGAGGCGTCGGTATCTATAGCAGCAACGACGCCACGAATGGATACCACTTGGACCAGACGAGAGGACCTTCAAGTCGACGGTCCGTAAGAGCCCACGTTTCGGCTTTGCGACGCAATTTGGCCGTGGCCCGGGTGGTGAGACTTTGTCGAGTCAGGGCTAGGACTGACTTAGAGACACTAAGGCGGAGTTAGGCTCCGAGACCGAGGTAGTGCTTTTGATAGCTTTGTATTTAGTCAGTTTTATGTTTTCTATTGAGTATTTTTGGTTGAGTTATGGTTTCAGTTTTGGTGTGCCGCGTGCTTTTATCGTCCTTGTACATATGAAATCCTTGTTTGCTGTGCTGACAGTCGTCTCTCCTCCATCGAGAGTAGCGCATGTGCGCAACTCGCCGGCTCCCAAGCGAGTAGAAGGTGACAGTAATCCAGTAACGTTGACGTGGGCGGCGTCGGCAGCACCTCTGCGCTTTGCCTCGTTGGTGCTGCTACAATTCCTTTCCCTCTGTCACTCTCATTTTCTCTTTCCCTCTCCCGAGCATGCTCTGCTTCCCTCTCCTTAAGGTCCCATGTCAAGGCAACATGTGCACGGCACAGAGAGGAAGCGAAGCACACGCCGCTTCGCGAGGTGGTTGTTAGGCAACGCAGTGACGAGGTTTTGCGGCAGCAGGCAGGGTGGCGCTGCTTAACTGACAGCGGTAGTAGTATGGAGGGGCTTTAGGGACCACTGGCTGGAGTGGCCGCTAGCACCGCGGCCCCGATGCTATCTTCCATCTCCCGCCGCGTCTTCCACGATCACCGGCTTCTCTCCTAATGTTCTTCTCATTTTTTTTTCACCCCTCGTGGAAGCTGCTCATTGGCTCAGCTTCTCCTATAGCCTCTTGCCGCAGCTGCGCACCTTCTTTGTCTTCAACGAATCTTGTTTGGAGCGCTCGTGTCGCCACCATTCAATGTCATCTTCTTCATCTGGTCACCAAGCGCTGTACCCGCGCACATCATGACAGCCATATACAGCTCCGCTGTAAAAAAACGAATCCTTGTTAAAAAGTAAGAAACGGACGTTTGCAAACCATTCTACAACTTTCTAACCAGAATTTTTCCCCAACTTCGTTGCTTCAGAAGTTGGTGAAGTAAACTGGACTGATTATGCAATTAAGCAGAATAAAAAAAAAATGTTTGGCTTACTGCTTTATGTGCTAGGCAACGCAGTGACGAGGTTTTGCGGCAGCAGGCGGCACTTTTAACAGGCGGCACTTTTAACAGCTTCGTTAAAAGAAGAGGGGGAGAGCAGGTTGGTGCTACATAACTGACAGTGGTAGTAGTATGGAAGGGCTTTAGCGACCACTGAGTGGAGTGGCCGCTACCACTGCGCCCCGGGCGCCATCGTGGTGGTACTTTTCACGAGGGTCAATGACATCGCGGATGGTAGACGCGGTCCGGGCAAGATCGAAGCGAACAACGGTTCTGTCTGAAGCCACACAAGGCTACCGAAGACTGGCTGTGCACAGGGGAGGGGAAGGTCAAGCGTGCCGATAGCAGCAAGTTTACCTTGGCCAACCTAGAACTTATTCGCTGCTAGAGGGCTAAGACCACACTTTGACCTCTACACTATGGCGTCTCTAGCAGCGCAAAGAAGACAGTTATTGCAGAGAGGATGGCGGTGTCTGCAAATGCCTGGAATTTGACAAAGCGGTTGAGGAACGTTGCTATAGATATTAACTTAAATTAAAATCTGGGGTTTTACGTGCTAAAACAACCATCAGATTGAGGCCCCCCGTAGTTGGGCGCTGCGGATTCATTGTGACCACCTGAAATTTTTTTTAACATGCGTCGGAATGCACAACACACGAGCGTTATTGCACTTTTCTCCCCTCAGAATGCGGCCGCCGCGTTCGGGAAAAGGTGGGATGAGACTTTGAAAATGAGTTTCAAAATTGGGCTGTACAGCAGCGGTAATAAAAGATGACTATAAAATTTGCAAGGAATTTTAATGATAGACGCAGCTTGCATTTGAGCTGCAATTAGTTGTCAATTTTATTTAGCATTTTTGTTTTTTAGTTTTTCTACGTATATACATTTTTCTCAGGATTTACTATCCACATAGTATTGCAATTTTGTACAAAGGTTGCAACTAACGCTTTACTGAAGTGGAACTAAAATTGTGTGCTTAGAACAAAAACTATATCTGTTGTTTTTTTTTTTACTTTTGTCGATGCATGAAAATTGCCACTTATGAATGGTTTTCTTATACTGAAAGAAATACAGATGCAGCTAGGCTATTGATTTCTAGTTCCAGTTATGTAAATGCCACTAATTACCACATGTGGGAATTTTCGTTTGCATATACCCTATGGTTCCCGATAAAAAGGTACACCAACCTCCAAAAATGTTAAGAGAAGAACGCCCATAAAGTATTTGAAAACACACCCACTTTTCCGGTCAACGTCTCGAAGAAATAGGACACAAAAATTATATTTGAAACTGCGAACACCCAAGTGGGATATATAAGAAAAAGAAATTCTCAATCAGATGATTGCAAAATCTCAAAATCAAATTTTTGACCAAACGAAGTTTCACGCCCCCTTAAATCCCTTGACCCCAGAGCCCAACAGAGTAAGCTGCTGGGCTTACCGCTGTTGAAGCCACGGTACACTAAGCCACGGTACCCATTAGGGTACGGTGGCGGGTGCTTCATGTTTGAATTGAAAGTTCTGCAAACATTTTGGTTTTGATGTTGGTCTCCGTGAATTTCGTGAAAGTGAGCTATTTTATGCTTGCCTCCGGGCTTCCAGTGACCCTCGCCGTGGAAACTGGGCGCCTAGATTAAGCGAACAGCAACGCCGCCCAAAGCCTACAGGAGGTTACCGAAGACTACGACTCCGCGGCTAAAGGGAATGACAAGCCTGCTGAAAATGGTAAGTTTGTCGGGATCACCTAGGAACTGACTGACGCGTAGAATTCCACGACCTTGCGCTACAGGAGTGTGTACTGGGGCGCTATAACGTAAAGCTATTCCAAACTGTTTATATTCCAATCTCCTGACGTCAAATTTACGTAACCACCGTAAATTTACAAACACCGTAAATTTTCGAACAACCCAATCAAAGACTCACCGTAAATTTACGAACAACCCAATCAAACACTCTCCTCGTTTATAGGAGGTCACCTTTGTTCGCTTTCAAAACGAATACATTGCCTGCACTGAGAGGTGTTTGTTATCTAATTGGCTGATAAGGGGCGAGGAGCACCCTCTAAGGGACAGGGTTTTGATGGGGCCGAGCCAGCGCAGTGAAAATAGATAACTGCATGAAGAGGGTGGTGCCGGCTTCTCCGATTGGTCCGCTTCGCCTTACTTAGCTTGCGGTGGCTGGTCGAAAATCGCGGCGGCGTGCAACGGAAGGATAAGAATGCCGCTAAAACGGATCCTTAGCAAGGAAGAGTTGGCAGAGCAATACCGTTTTACTGCCACGCAAAAAGGTTTATCATGCGCAAATAAACACATGCTTACTGCAGGTGCGAGTAGCGAGGACCTGAGCGATCGGCGGGTAGCCATCTTCTATTCTTTTCGGTACGGAGCAGTTTCTGGCTATTCAGAAAAAATGTCAGTTTTGTTCGGCATGGTAATGGTTTTTTTCACGTACACGTCACTTGACGCGGTGAGATTTCGCGGATTTGTGAGGTCGCGTGACTGACAGGCGAAGTGGGCGCAGCCTGAAAACGTTGGACCAATAGCAGAGGGCTAATGATGAAAAGGCGTCGAATCAGGAATTATAATTTTTCTTTTGTGCAGTTTAATCATGCAGAATCAGTTTGTACACGTTATATCAGATGGGGAGCTATCGCGGTTTTCGTGACGTCGCGTGACAGACGGGCGAATTTGGGAGTGGCCCGAAAATGTTTTGACCAATCGTGGTTGGCTGATTGCAGAATCGGAATAGAAATGTTTGGAATAGCTTTACGTTATAGCACCCCTGCTGACAGTATTGCAAGCCAGGGGTGCTCTGCAGGAAGGCCCGATTTTGTCAAAGTTCTGTATCTCCGTGAGTTCGGGCGAAGCCCTCATATGAATGAGCTAATTGTATGAAGACATAAAATTTAACCCTCCGCACACCTCCAGTTTCGTTGCCTTAGCTAGATTCCCTGATTGGTTATCACTTGGCATTACCTCATGCGCATCCGAAAGTTGAGGAGTGGATGAGGAAAATTTTGCCACTCATATGTTCCCGCAGCACACTTTCTACCACCTGCAGCATGTTACGCGTGCTTTTGCCGCTAGTTTGGACGTATCGTTATGTGGAAGCAAACTAATGTTTAGACCAACAGAAGGTTGAACTAGTTGGTAGGGATTCATGTTAGAAAAGAAAAATAAGGCAGCAGATCCAACATGCCCGGCTGAAATCTATATACAGCGAAGTTTACGAGGCAGTATTCGCGCGGACCTTCTCGTCCGGCCCAAGGAAGCCCTGAACGAGGAGCTATGAAATGCATGCAACTTGGAACGGTACCACCTTTTTAGGTGTTGAGAGGCAAGCTGGCTTTCTGCGCCGTTTGTTTGGGGATCTGCCCTAGGAGGCGTAGATGCGACCGTCCACGCTGTTGCAAGGCGGCGCAGCGCACGCGCAATGTAAGCCCATCTCTTCCGGTGCCCTCTTTCCCTCTCATCGTGGCTCTCCGCTTCGCAGCCCCTCGCCCTCTTTACCAGCGACCAACGACCCGCGTGCGTAGGCCAGCTTCCCCCCTCTCATTCCGCTGCAGAGAGCGAAGTAGTCTGAGCCATCGTTCCTAGATGGCGCCGCCGTCCCGCAGCCGAGCGTGAGCTATTCGGCGAGAACACACGAGCAGCAGCAGCAGCAGCACGATGCAGCCACGCTCAGGAAAGTCCGCGAAGGTTCGCAAAGGGAGCTTCGCTTTAAATGTTAGGCTTGCAGACACGGACACAAGACGAACGAGACGGAGAACACAAACGCCCGTGTTTTACGTATCCCTCCTCTTGTGTCCGTGTCTGCAGGTCTAAGGTCTTTTTAACTAACTAATGTGTTCGACACGTACTGGCGTAGGGATCCTATCCATGCGTTCATTCTCATTGTGTTCAGTGACCAGTTATCACGTTGGTAGCAAATATTCTGACTTTGACGGTTTGTTGCACCTCGCCATTTCACTCTTTCGTAGCCGTTGAGAGTATCGGGCAGTATGGAAGCGAGCAGTGAGTGCCTCGATTCAGCAGGATCCCAGGCTGTCTCCGTGCTCAGGTAAAATAGTTTAGGAGTGAGTTTATCAGTCATTTTTGGGGCCGTGCCTCTATTACTTGGCAGGGTCGGACGTGGCATGTCTGTAGCTCTCAGTGCAATTTTGTAAGATGTTCTCACAAAACGGATATTTAGTGTAATTTGTTTGTTCCACAATTCTCTAGACAACTGCGCTGTTGAGATTGCAGTGCACATTAAAGAACCCCTGGTGGTCAAAATTAATCCGGAGTCCTTCACTACGGTGTGCCTCATACATAATCACAACTGATTTTGGCACGTAACACCCCAGAAAGAAGAAAGATGAAAATGGAGGAAATTCAATATTAAAAGCCATCGCGTCTTCACCTTGTCAATGCACACCACACTCCTGTTCATCTGTGTTATCACGATGAAATGAAACGACGAAACGTAATCTGTGGTGCGCGTGAATTTAGGTACATGCGGCGCCATGTTAGCCCGCTCGCGGTAAACTGCTGCGCGTACGCATTTAGGTTACGGAGTTCGCCGCCTGCTCAGATGTCCTCGATCTTCGCTCACTGCATTAAAATTTCAAAATCAAAGTAGAGAAGCGCCGCAAGCATCTCCTTTCCTATTGCGTTCGATTTGTTGGCCTCTCGCGCAAGACAACGTGGCAGCAACCAACAAGCGGATAATGAAATTGTTTGATATCGCAAAAATAGCACAGGTTCGGTGACTCCTAGGTTAGTCGATAGCTAGAGAATCGGGAAGAGCTAGAAAAAAAAGTGGTACTTCGCACTATTTCTGCTTGAAAACGGGCCCAGAGGTAAAAGGAATGCTGCATTTGACGTCACATTACCGCGCCAGAAGCGTTCAGATATAGGAATTGCGAAGCTTTTGAAATATCATTATTATTATCAATAGCAGCCTATATTTATGTCCACTGTAGAACGAAGGCGTATGGGGCAGAAACTTGGAGTTAACAAAAGAAACTTGAGAACGAGTTAAGGACCCCACAAAGAGTGATGGAACTAGAAACTAGCGCTCAACAAGTTGGCTTGTTGAGCGCTAGTTTCTGCTAGTCAAAAATATATCTGACAGGCGCCTATGACGAGTCATTGTGTAGCCGATGGTGGTCTTATTATTATTAGTCAGGCATATTGAATGGGATGGAGAGCAGCGCATAATGACTTGGACATACGCATGAACGACCGACACGCTGTGCGAAACTTTTAACAACGCTTTTCGAACGTTGAAAAGAAAAGCGCAGTGTGCCAGTCGTAACTTCTCTCGTCCATGTTACCGCGTCATGCTACACTTAATCCTAATTGAATATGAATTATGTGAGGTTGGAAATCTGGATTGCGTGCGCAGACAGTATATAGTATGAAAGCAAAGGAGATGCAGACAAGGCACCTGTCGAACTTGAGAATGCGGCTTAATGTACGTGAGGTAGCAGGTTTCACGCCCTCAAACTAGTGGGCGCTGCACGATTTGTAGCTTCACGCGTTCCTTTGGAGCTCCGCGAAAGGTTATCGATATGGTTACGTGCACTCTCTTCATTCATATCTGATGGGAACAGAAGAGAAAGAAGTGCGCAGTCACAACGCGCACGGGTCAGGAGCCCGTCTGTGTCTTCAACACTAGTAGTCTGTCATATTTTCGTCTCTTCTCATCCTCCCCACACTGATCACCATTGCTCAGATGTCCACCGCGCGCTATACATTTACGGTGCGGTCAGCAGGTCTTCCTCTACATTGTCAAACAATCTCTCTATCATGCAGCTCATTGATTTGCCTAAAATTGGTGCCCCTGGCTTACAGCTGTGTTGTGAATTTTCATAAATACTTATTCTCGAGCTAATTTTATTCACCAATCACGAAGATTTAAATATTGGACTGCACTTATAGATTGTTGCTGTATGTGGGAAACGCTACATCACTGATTGTCATCTGTTTGTATAGTTAAAACAAAAATGAAGTATGCGGTGTTGTGCAGGGAATGATGCGGACGTTATAGGCTGTTTCAGTGTTCAAGCATTTCGCCGGTTATGAAACGGCCGTTCAACCGAACACACAGGCGCAATAAAGTTATCTAGTGTAGGGACTGGTTGTGCTGGAGCAGTCAAATACATTACAGTATTTTTTGCTCCTTACTCTCGCATCGTCGTGACGAAGGTGGCCGGAAACGTCGGGCAACACGTGAGCGAGCAGCCGTTGTGTTCGACGTCACAGGCCGATGGTGACGGTGGCACCCTTGCTGTGGAAACAGAGGGAGCGGTCACGCGGTAGGTAGCCATGAACTTGAAAATTGTCAAATTTGGAAGTGTAGTGTTTACACTGCTTGACTTCACTGGGTACGACGCGATGCTTAACATTAGCTTTAAGAAGCAAGGAAAATTTGCATCACTACAGGTTATTTCAGAGAATGCGGTCGGAAATGGTCGAAAGAGAATAGGCAAGATGATATACCTAATAGAAATATTTCTTTCGAGTTCCTGTTCTTCCAGCACTTAATTCAATGTAAACAGCTTTTCTTACATGAGCACTTGTTTCAAAGTGGTTCGATGAAGTAATTAGACAATCCTAAAACTGGACGAACTAATGGAACGTGAACTCTTCTTATACGAAATGAATAGGTCAATTTTAGTGCGAGAATTTAAATTCATCGCCCGAAGAGTTTACTGCTGTTTTCAGGATTGCAAAAAGCTGTGAAATTTCTGTGTGAAGTCAGAAATTTACGTTTATATGCCGAAGGGCAGCACTGGCTGTGAACTTCGCCATCGTGTGGTAAGAAGTAACCGTTGAAGCGGCGGTTACTCTTTCTTCAGGCTCGCCGGCGGTGGAGCAAGGTCATCCCTTTGAAAGTTTCATAATTATCTTAACTATTCTATATAATTTTGTTCGCATCTTCGGCGTTTAGTAGGGGCCTAGAGCCAAGAAAGTTAGTGGTGTGTTCGATGTAATTTAGGTTTGTTTCGGAATCGCTGCTGCGTATTTGTACCAGATCAGTTTTATTTTATAAAGTGTGGCCCACGCCTTGCTGTCCGATCGTCGCAAACGAGAAAAAGGCCACGTGGACAGCGAGAGGGTTAGCACGACAATGTTACTGCGGGCTTGATATCTCCCGGGAAGCTTGTTGACCGTCACTACTGCCCCTGCGTCGCAGAAAGACGACAACAGATGATGATTACTGGATGAGCTTAGTTTTCTCAGACTATCCCTCAGAAATTACTCAGCCAAATGTGTTTTTTTACGCCAACAAGATGTATACTTGCTCCATGCATAAGGAAAGCAACCACAATTACGCTGTTCGCGTTCAGTGACTAATCATTCAGTATGGTCCCGCTGCATATAGAGAACTGTCAAGATATATATTCAAGCTTGCTGTACTAAAGGTAATCCTATAATTATTTTAATTTCACTTCTTCATGTATAGAGGCTCATCAGGTGCAGGCAATTTAAAAGCTAGCATTTAGATGCCCACAACTATATCTGAAAGCAACTCAAGCGGCTTTGCAAATTTGATAACATTTTTAGATTTCGGCCTCACTCCCCTGACGTCTCAGCCGATTTCCTCAATTCACCGGCCTGTTCGCGCTCTTTGGAAATCACTTTTGCAAATGGAGAAAATTTTATGGGTATTGCAAGGTGTAGATGAGCCGCCTGAAGCTTTTTGAAGACAATTATTTGGTAAATACCTAAATATAACTTCGCCGCATCAGCAAGGACATTGGCGGGGAAGGCCTGCCTCACGCTCCTGTTCGTATTCGTCGACTATACAGAGGTCACGTGATGCTCTCCACAGATTTACTCGCGTCAGGTTTCCGCGCACACTTTCAGCCCGATGCCAGCGCCCCATTGGACGGTGCTTTATGGCGCATTGTAGTTCTACGTGTCGTCTGTCCGTCCAGGTGATTGTATAATCTTATCGAATGCCTTTCTTTGTATCCGCGTCAGCCTATCCTTTATCTAAACCAGTTTAGAAGCCGCTACCAAACTTTTTTCCTCGGGCAGTTGTCAGGCGCTCTCGGACTTCACGTCCCCAATAGCCTTCCTGCTATTTCCACAAAATATCAACTAGTGTTTGCTGAGAACAGCGGGGAGACATACGGCGAGCTTTTTATAATGCGTGATAATTAAGGAAAAGCTAATATTATTATCCCAAAGATTTTATTTCTTGCACAACAATCACCCCTAACATGCCCCCATTTTCACCAAATATGAACTTTGTTCCACTTTGAGTTGAGCAGACTCAGAAATGTTGAGTATGACGGCTGTATAACAATCTGCACCACATACACAGGTAACTTACGGCAAACTTCATATTTAACCTATGCAAAATAAACTTTGCATGCATATAAGCCGTAATGTGCACTCGGCGAAAGGTTATCGATATGGTTGCGTTCAAACTTGGTTAAACACAACGGCGGTTAGTGAGTTCATCGCATGCGTCAAGCTCGGCCTGAACAAACTCGAGCATGCTTGAATCTGCCTGTGTGACTGGGGCAGTGTGGTATATTGCGTGAAGGAATTCAAAAAAGCAAGCACGAAAACCCAGTACCGGGGCTGTTTTTAACGCCCACGGAAAAATGAGTGCCCCTTCACAGCAACATATATAGGCCGAGGACGATTTATGAAATGCTTGCCCATTTCAATGTCAGCTGAATGGGAGAGCTGTGTATGACACGATGTCGTCGGTGAAGATGATTGGAACCCTACGGTTAGTACAAGCTCAGAATGCGTATGGTAATCCCTTCTATGTCCAGAATCTAAAAGAAATATGTAAGCACTAACACCAACCTTTACTAGTTCATACGGTGTCAGATGCAGTGGAAATGGGAATGGGTTGAATGGCGTGTACTCAGAAGCGGGTAATGAAGCCAAACTCCTTCCTTTATAATGCCCACTAGGCATGTCAACATGTCTCTGCGTGTCGTATGGCCGCCAGTTGATTGAACAATCTTATCGAATGTGTTGTGACAAGATTGCGGTACTGGAAAGAAGCAGCACTGGATCGGAGAACTAAGTGACGTTCGCTAAGATTTCTTTGTGCCAGATTTCGGCCCGTGTGCCAGAGCCGCTGTCAGGGGAGTTTCGCAGTCTTACTTACAATTCACCAAGAGCAGCAGAATCGTTTTGTCGCGTACTTATTATTTATCACAGAAGGAGTTTCAGCGGTTGTGCTCTCGAACATTCTGTGCATTCATTTGTATTCTGCAACGGCGTGCTTGTGTGAGTGGGAAGCGAGTAACAACCGATCCGGGGACCGAGTGCTTCAACATACTGCATATACGCATAGCTAAAATAGCAAGCGGTAAGCTGAGATATATTGTGGCATTGGTGGAAACACATTGCAAGGAGATATTTGCAATGCTGTAGGCATCATTTTAATGCGGGGCTCTTTCCAAAAGATAAAAATACACATATACGATTGTGAGGATAATACCGCTTACGACACGTTTACGCAGGGATGGATCGTTCGATGGCTGTGTGAATCGGGCCATACGCGGCCGCATGTAGCGTTCGACGCCACGAATGAGATGCGATGGTGCTATTGGTCAGGTTTCACAATTGAGGGGCTGACTGCAAACGAGTGAACAAGATTGACAGCGTAGAAATTACACATTGTGCCAATGCCCAAAAGTCCCAAATACGTAATTAACAATCTGCTATTGTCAGTTTTAGGTACGCAGTGTATCGGGGACACAGCATTTTATGCATCTAAACAGCTTGTTTCATTTGTTTTTTTTCCCATCGCCACATGCAATGAGCAGAAATGTCTAAGTAATAGTAGTCATATGTTATTCGGTTTTCGCGCTTTGCAGAGAAGCCACTCGAAGTTGATCGGCGAGTACGGGCAGCACGTGAGCGAACAGCGGCAGTGCCCGAAGTAACGGGAGTGGAGACAACGGCCTTCCGTCTACCTTTCGCGAGGCTGAATGCCATCGCGGGTGGTAGACGTGGTCCGGGCGAGACAGAAGCGAACAGCGGTTCTATCTGAAGCCACATACGGATACCGAAGACTGGCTGTGGACGGGTGAGGGGAAGGTGAAGCCTGCCGATAGCAGTAAGTTTACCTTCGCCACTATAGAACGTATTAGCTGCTACTATTATCCGAAGTTCTAGTGCAGGAGCAATGCTGTTGAGGTGGCCTGCAAAAGCGTTCCGGTAAAGTGCCTGGGTGGTTGTATTTTTATTCCTCAATTCTTATTAATTGCGTCAACATTCAGTGTCAGCGTCAACACTCAGAAATTCAGATACAAATGTTAGACCACGCCGAACGAGCTCATATTTCGCAGCCTGTTGCGCGACGCGTATGGTATAGCATGCATGAAATCATAATTAACCTCGAAAATATGGTATCAAAGCCCATGGAAAGATGCTGCGGAAGTCTGCCATAATTCAGGTTGTTTCAGACAGGGCGTTGGGAGGTCTTCAAAACTGTGAAAGATGGATAACTAAGCGACTTCTTTCCAATGCATTTTGATACAGGGGCGTGTGCCTTAACGACTCGTCCCAGCTTGCAGGGCCTTCTATGCTATTTTAGTAAAACAGTATTATAGTGAACAAATAATAAAAACTGAAATCAACACGTTAGAAGATATAAACACAGCGTCGAAAATAAACTAGTAAATATAAAATTAGTCATACGTTTTGAAACAGGAAGTTCTTTTAACTGAAAGCAGGTAGAAATTCTATTCCCGCCAAGCACTCTTGGCTAATATCATTTAGGTGGAAACAAACGGATGACAGCAAGAAGTGTACAGTGCGTCCTACAGTGTCCCACACTATTCCTTGGGCCCATTACAATGACCTTTAGGGAAGCAAGTTCCAGCACGAGGCAAATTTTAGATTTATTTGCATAAGTTCTATGGACGTGGCCAACCAGTGGTGACGTATGTAGCTGCCACACGCCACACAACGCTATGGGGGAGCAAAGCCTCGTAATATACGATCAATTCGTAAATAAGGCTTAGTTGAAAACACAAGAAAGTATGTCCCAGAAATGTTCCTTAAACGCGCGTTATAACGAAATGGTCTATAATTTCGTGGTCTTATGTGAATATTCTGCACGTGCTCTGCTATATACTAGTTTCAGTATTTGTTCAGTTGCCAGTTCTCTTCAATGACAGCACGGAAAAATGGCAGACATTAGAGTGTTCTACTTTGATCGTAAACGTGTTAGCATTCGCTGTATACCGGGTTACCGGAGAGACGTATGGCAGCAACAACACTGGTAGCGACATCATGTCACGCAGTGTCTAACTAGAGAGCACACAAATAATGCAGTTACCTACAACATTCTACGTATATGCTTGGTGTAAGTGTTGGTAGCGACGGTAGGTTATTGTGCACGAGCACTGTTTTTTATGAATTTTCTTCGACGAGAAAACACACGCGACAAAAAACAAAAAAAAAAACAAAAACAAATTGAACGAGTTGTAGTTGGGACAAGCGCCGTACGATGTCGCCACCAGCTTTGCTACTGCAGTCCACGGATCTGGTAACCCGGTAATGCGTGCTTAAATGGCAAGAAGTTTCGTATAAGCTAAACTGAATTATTTGACATCTTATCCGTCGACTTACTCTGTGTATCTCCATTCAATGTTGCGAGTATTGTGACATAGGACCACCACTCCACTAAAGTCACTGCATATTACGCTTAACACCTGCAGTCAATGATTAAGTTGGCCACGTCCTCTTGGCCGGTGATTGAGGTCTTCGTATGACGTTGAGAACACGTGTCTTAGTTACTTTGAAATCAATATTTTTGTTTATTTCTTTTATGTTTTATTTATTGAAGAAAAGCTGTGGCACCAGACAGACATTAATGTAGGGGGGGGGGGGATATCACTAAGACGAAAAAAAGAACACCATGGGTTTAGCCTCAAAGAGTAGTATACGACGGGTTGTGGGTGTGAATTTATTGTCACTGCTTTTAATCTCGTTAAAATGAAGCAATCACATTTTTTTGTGTTGTAGGCTGCGTATGTGGACAAAGCAAGTTATGAACAATAAAGCTGCAGCTAAACAAATATTGAACTAACATGCCGCCGATGCAATGATTTCATCGGCAGCACAAAAGTTGTAATACCTGTCATAAGGAAAGCATCAAATGACAGTGATATTATGCCCCTCGGGCTAGGGCAGAAACGTGTTAGTGCCCCTACTACTTTGTCTTGCGTATACGAAGCGGGTACCTGCTGAGAAAAAAATACAATGCAAAACTTGTCCTTAGCTGTCGTCGGTGGGAAATGTGAAAAATCATAGAACTAGAAATTTCGGCTTTTGAACACCCCCAGCGCTTCGCAGTGCATTTCCTGGATTTTGCCATGTTTGTCGAATGCTTGGTTTGCTTGGTATTCTGCGTCTTCCGTTACTTAATGCCTTATCGAGCACCTCCTCTTCATATTGCCCGTCTTCTTGCTTGGCACGACAATAGAAGCAAATGAACACGTGCATGCCGAGTGGGAGGTGATTCAAT